>NW_024396383.1:0-65311 GCF_016617805.1 Bactrocera tryoni | reverse complement strand
TCAAGATGCACTGCCGTTATGGCTTTATGTCAACTTCAGTAAAATGAGGAAGGTTAATTAACTTAAATAGGTGAAGTAAATGATTTGAAGCAGTTCAATATCGATAGCTAAATGAGTATATACAAGAAAATCAATGGCTTTATATACACTTCAGTAAGATGAACAAGGTTAATTAACTTAGATATGTGAAGTTAATGATTTGAAGCAATTCGATATCGACTGCTAAATGTGTATATACAAGAAAATCGACTTTATACCTGAATATAAGATTGTCGAATTCTTCCAAATGCACTGCCGTTATGGCTCTATGTCAACTTCAGTAAGAGGAAGAAGGTTAATTAACTTAAATATGTTAAATTAATGATTTAGGGCAACTCAATATCGACTGCTTAATGTGTATATACAAGAAAATCGACTTTATACCTGAATATAAGATTGTCGAATTTTTCCAAATGCACTTCCGTTATGGCCTTATGTCAACTTCAGTAAGAGGAAGAAGGTTAATTAATTTAAATATGTTAAACTAATGATTTGAAGCAACTCAATATCGACTGCTAAATGTGTATATACAAGAAAATCGACTTTATACCTGAATATAAGATTGTCGAATTCTTCCAAATGCACTGCCGTTATGGCTCTATGTCAACTTCAGTAAGAGGAAGAAGGTTAATTAACTTAAATATGTTAAATTAATGATATGACGCAATTCTGTTAGGAGAGTAAAACGCGTGTTGACTTGGCGACAGTAGAAAACAGAAGAAGGAAGTTTATTAAATAATGAACTTAGCTTCTATTCATAATGACATCTGTAAGTCTAATAATATACAGAGTGTTTCGTAAGATTATAAATGTACAATTTTCTTCTCAACACCTTCCCTAAATTTAATATTTATGTTCATTACAAAATGGATATAGAAGTGATAGTTCGTTATACAATAAGAAATGAATTTGAAACAGTAATACAATTCAGTTATGAGTAAGATAAAATATTTCACTAATAAAGAGATGAGAATAAATTACTTTAAGCCAAATTCATTTGAGAATTGTTTTATTTTTTGCGTAGATAATGCTTTTGTAAAAATATCGGCTATCATTTTATCGGTGCCAATATGATATAACTTAATTTGGCCATATTCAACCTTTTCCTTGATGAATTTTGATTTGATGTCTACATGCTTCGTTCTACTTGAGTATGAGTTATTTTCAGCTATGTGTATAGCGCTCTTGTTATCGCAGAATAAGATCATAGATTTCGAAGCTTTGGGCACCAACTCTTTTTCAAATCGCTTAAGCCAGATTGATTCTTGTGTAGCAGCCACCATGGACATTAACTCGGCTTCAGTAGATGATAAGGCTACAGTATGTTGCCTTTTGGTAGCCCACGAAATGGCAGCATTCTGAAAAGAAAAAACATAGCCAGTTGTTGAGCGTCGATCACTTACATCATTTGCCCAGTCAGCGTCGCAAAAACCAACGATTTCATCAGGACTACTCTTATACACTAAGCCCTTGTTAATAGTTCCCTTGAGATAGCGCATGACCCGCTTTACTGCAGTCCAATGTGCCTTCCCTGGGTTCGTGCTGTATCGGCTTAACAAGTTGACAGCAAAGCATATATCAGGGCGCGTGACTTGAGCGGCAAACAGCAGACATCAATAACGCTTTGCCCATAGGAACAGTAGCCATTTCCCTTTTTTCGTCATCATTAGTTGGGCACATCTCCGCGGACAGCTTTTGGTTAACGTCGAGGGTGTGCCTACAGGATTGCATTCCTCCATGCCGAAACGTCGAATTAAATCGGCAATGTAGGAAGATTGGTCGATCTTCAGAGTACCTTCTTTGAGATTTTGAGCTATACGCATACCCAAAACCGATGATGCTGCACCTAGATCTTTCATTTGAAAGTTTCAGAGGAAGCTTATTTTTAGTTTGTTCAACAGCATTGTATCATTGGCGAATAGGATACACATCATCCCACGTAAACAGCGACGAATAGCATTTTATTGTCAGCGACAAGAAAATACACGCATTGATCGACGTTGCTGCGCTGTCCAAGCCGAAACTAACTAGCGTTGAATTGAGCTTTATGTTCCAGACACGACTAGATTGCTTCAGACCATATAACGATTTTCGCAGCTTGCAGACGTGACCGGATCCATCATCAAAGCCACTCGGCTGAGTCATATAAATCTCTTCTTTAAGATCGCCATATAAAAAAGCACTTACAGCATCCATTTGGTAAACAGCAAGATTAAATTTCACCGCAAAAGCAAGCAAAAAACGAATTGATGTATATCGCACAACTGGTGCGAATGTCTCGTCATAATCGATGTGCTGCTTCTGGTTGAATCCTTTCACCACAAGCCTGGCTTTATAACGCACAGGATCTCCGTCTGCATTTACCTTTCTTTTGAAAACCCATTTTGACGGAATGGCTTTCTTTCCCATGGGCAGGGCTGATAGTTCCCAAGTGCCGTTGATATCATGAGACTCAATTTCTTCACACATTGCAGATTGCCAAAGTTTATGTTGTTCGCTTGCCATGGCTTCCTCCACAGTGTTTGGATCTGATGATACATATTCAGTTACGCAGAGATTATAATTTGGTCGTAACATATTCCGCAATCGCTCAGAACGGCGGACTCCTTCATGGTCCAAATCTGCTATTTCTTCGCGCTCCATTATTGATTCATGATTCTCTTCTGTATGCGAATGGCTGTTACGTGAAGTTGCACCACTACCGTCTTCTGTTGGTAATTCTTCCACATATTCCACCTCTGAATTGGCAACTGAAGTTGGCTCTGGTAACCATAAATTGACCGTATCTGCCTTTGTATCTGTAGCTGGAGGATATTGATTAATTTGATTTTCAATAAAAACTACATCACAGCTAACAATAATATTTTTCGCTATAGGATCATACAACCTGTATGCCTTTGATTCTGTACTGTAGCCTACGAGAATACATTCTCGAGATTTAGGTTTTAACTTACTGCGTTTTACTTTGGCTACGTGAACCATTGCCTTACAACCAAAGACTTTCAGGTGTTTCAAGTTTGGTCTTTTTCCTGACCACAACTCTTCCGGACTCAGATTGTTACCTCTGCATGGTGTACGATTCAGTAGATATGCCGCAGTTACAGCAGCCTCAGCCCAGAATCTGTCCTCCAAGTTTGCGTCTAGCAGCATGCATCTGATTTTTTCCGTTATTGTCCGATTTAGCCTCTCTTCTGCAACGCCATTCTGTTCGGGGTGTAAGGGAGTCGTTTTCTGATGGATAATGCCATATTTCGAAAGATATTTATTGAACGCTTCATTTATGTATTCACGACCATTGTCCGTTCGGAGAACTTTATATATTTCGAACATTGATTCTCCACCATTGCTTTGAATTTTACAAATTCACCGAAGACAGCTGCTTTTGACTTAATTGGGATAACAAAAACTTTTCTGGAATAGTCATCCACAAACGTTAACAAATAGCGCGCACCAGAAAAGAATTTACATTTAATGGACCCATTACATCACTATGTATTATTTCTAAAGGTTGTTCAGCACGCTGCCCTTTTTCACTGTGTGACGCTCTGGTCTGCTTGCCTTTTATGCAAACCACACATTTTTAGTTACCACTGGTTGTAATTTTAACACCTTCCGAAGCATTTTGGATGGCTGTGACACTTTCGCGACAGACATGACCTAAGCGCCTATGCCATAAGTTATAGCTTGCGACGCCCATCGCTGCATTATCTCGTTGTACACAGTTCAGACGATAAAGACCATTTATTTTGTTCGCAGTTCCAATTAGTTGTTTGTCCTCGTTTAATATTTTGCACCAATTGTCTTTAAAATGGAGTTCTTTCCCATTGTCTGTCATTTGATTCACCGACAGTAAATTCGCACATAAACTAGGAACGTACTCAGCATTTTTGATAGTCGCGTTAACATTCTTATGTTTAACAGCTAGAGAGAATTGCACATCGCCAGTGCATTCAACATCAATTTTGTTATTGTCAGCGACAATTACTCTCTTGCTTATCGCGCGTTTTCTATTTGTCATGCATTCGTTGCTTTTTACCATATGTTGAGAACAGCCGGAATCGACATACCAGTCTTCGTTGTTGTGCATATTAGCATAAAGCGATGATGCAAAAAGAACCTGACTTTTTTGTTTTTGCTTGTCGTCTTTCACTATTTTCTTACGACAGTTTTTGCTTATGTGCCCTAGTTGCTTGCACGAATGACAGCGAACTTTTGAAAATGTTTTTTCTTTTGTATAAAGAGCATTTTCGGCACCTTGCTTTGCATCAAATTTCGCATCTTGTAAAAGTAGATTTTTCACAGCGTCTACCGTGAGCGTTTTCTTGGAGTTTTCGACAGCGAGCACCAGCGCTTGAAACTCCATGGGCAACCCAGCTAACATGAGTGATGCGGTTAGTTCATCATCAATTTTTAGACCTGCGTTTCTCACTTTAAATGCAGTCATTATCATTGAGTTTACATACTCTTGCATAGTCTCGCAGTCTGACAGCTTGAGTTGTACCAATTGCTTCAACAGTTCCACCTTGCGCGTCAAACCTTTATCTTCATAGGCTTCCATGAGTGCTTCCCACGCGTCTTTAGCTGATGTTTTATCTGCAAAGTGACCAAAATTATTTGGCTCCACCAACATCGTGATTTCAGCTAGTGCTTTTTCATTAGCATCACGATCAGCATCAGCTGCAGTGACAGGCAAACCATTCTGGACCATTTTCCAGTGGCCTTTTATGACCAAATATGATTTTGCCTGGCATTTCCAGACATCAAAATTTTCACGACCGCGAAGTCGTTCGACGGGTACCGAAAAAACGTTCGACATTATTTAAATTGTAAAATATATTCCAAATCAAAAGTCAATATATTTACTTAACACACAGAACCTTTTTTTACCCGCATTTATTTATTGATGGGTTAAATTAACTTTGTGTGGCAAAGGCCCATAACCTGTTAGGAGAGTAAAACGCGTGTTGACTTGGCGACAGTAGAAAACAGAAGAAGGAAGTTTATTTAATAATGAACTTAGCTTCTATTCATAATGACATCTGTAAGTCTAATAATATACAGAGTGTTTCGTAAGATTATAAATGTACAATTTTCTTCTCAACAAATTCAATGCCGATCGCTAAATGTGCATATACAAGAAAATTGACATTATACCTAAAAATAAGATTGTGGATATCCTCCAAATGCACTGCCTTTATGACTTTATGTCCACTTCAGTAAGATGAAGAAGGTTAATTAACTCTGTACCTGAATATATGATTGTGGAATTCTTACAAATGCACTGCCTTTATGGCTTTATGTCCACTTCAGTAAGATGAAGAAGTTTAATTAACTTAAATATGTTAAACTAATGATTTGAAGCAACTCAATATCGATTGCTAAATGTGTATATACAAGAAAATCGAATTTATACCTAAATATAAGATTGTGGAATTCTTCCAAATGCACTGCCGTTATGGCTTTATGTAAACTTCAGTAAGATGAAGAAGGTAAATTAACTTAAATATGTTAAACTAATGATTTGAAGCAACTCAATATCGATTGCTAAATGTGTATATACAAGAAAATCGACTTTATACCTAAATATAAGATTGTGGAATTCTTCCAAATGCACTGCCGTTATGGCTTTATGTAAACTTCAGTAAGATGAAGAAGGTAAATTAACTTAAATAAGTGAAGTAAATTATTTGAAGCAACTCAATATCGATTGCTAAATGTGTATATACAAGAAAATCGACTTTATACCTTAATATAAGATTGTGGAATTCTTCCAAATGCACTGCCGTTATGGCTTTATGTCAACTTCAGTAAGATGAAGAATGTTAATTGACTTAAATATGTGAAGTTTGTGAACTGAAACAACTCAGTATCGATTGCTAAATGTGTAAGTTAACCCAATATAAATTCACTGACAACAATGTCTGCACAATTAGGAGTCAACTTACAGTTGAGACTCCTTTTGCAATCTTAGCTCAATGGAATGCGCAATTTATAAGAGGTCTGAACGGTGCCTTACCTAGTCTGTTAAGTATAAAGGAACCAACCAGTTTACCACAGGCTCTCAACATGTGTCTTAAATTAGGCAACATGAATTACAGGACGAACCATACAAATAGTATCAGTCGCTTGCCGACTAATACCAAACCTATTAGCCACAATCAACCAAGGTCATACTCATTCAAACAGAACTTACAAATGTTCACAACCAATCCCTTAGACCAAATTCGTATCAACAGTACGGACAAAACCGACACTACGTCACAGTGCAACCAAACTTTAGACAACCTCTTCCTCCAAAACCTCCTACACCAATGAAAGTTGATCGCTCTCTTCAAACGAAGCAAATAAATTACCAGAATAGGCCTCAGTATCAAGAAAATAAAACATTTTATAATAGGCAGCAAACATTCAGTAACAAACCACAAGCATTTAGTAATGAACTAGCGCAGGCTAATAATAATCAAGCTAGTAAGAGACCACCATCACAGATAATACAGACTCCTAATAAAATGCAACGGATCTACAATACTGAAGTTACAGAAACTGACCCAATAGAATACGATAATGAAATATTAGAATATCCTGAAGGGTACTACGAGTCTTCGCAGGACTACCAACCCGAATACAACGAAGAACAAGAAGAGATCGAAGCAACCCCTAGTGACAATATCAATTTTTTAGACTAAACTCCTCATTGCCATACTATCGTTTCAAAATGAAAAATGGCAATGAACTAAAATTTTTATTAGATACCGGATCGAACAAAAATTATATTAGTCCAACTTATATCAGGAACCCCATTCCGAATAAACCCTTCATTGCAAATTCTGTTGGTGGACCCGTCAAAATTACTCATCATGCCAATATCAGTGTTTTCGGTGATGAAATAGGTAATTTAAAATTTCACATTTTGCCCAAGTTAAGAACCTTTGATGCCATAATAGGTAACGATACAATGAAAAGTGTAAACGCAGTAATTTTTACTAAGAAGAACTATTTTACATTACTCAATAAATACGAATACCCCATCCACCAATTAGCAATTAACTCTATTACACACACTACATTAAGGCTAAATCATTTGAGTCCCGAAGATATCGAAAGATTAAAACAACTCTTTAACTCTTGCCCAACATTATTTGCTGAACCAGATAAAAAATTAACATATGTCACGAACGTTAAAGCCGAAATTAGGACTAAAAGCGATAGGGGAATATATTCCAAAACCCCTATCCAATGCCTTTAAAAAAAGAAATAGACAAACAAATCGAGGAACTACTTAAAGATGGCATTATTCGACCATCGAAATCTCCCTACAATTCTCCGGTATGGGTCGTACCGAAGAAAGAAGACGCTTCAGGATTAAAAAAATTCCAAATGGTTATCGACTATCGTAAATTGAACGAGGATACCATAGCAGATAAATATCCCATTCCAGATATTACCACTATTCTAACTAATCTAGGATTAAATAACTATTTTTCTACAATTGACCTTAAGAGTGCATTCCATCAGATTGCTCTCAACGAAGCAGATATTGAGAATACCGCCTTCTCCATTGCCAATGGGAAATTTGAGAGTATTCGACTTCCATTCGGCTTAAGAAATGCGCCTGCCATTTGTTCTTCTTAAATAAGATAAGTTAAGAAATTTGTAATACTTAAGATCATAAAAACATATACAGTCCACTAATTTTCAATAATAATTTCTTTCCCTCGGCAATATGTTCAAATATCATTGAACATACTTATTTATATGTAAAGCCGAAATTATACTAAATATAAATATCTATTTATATATTAGCACATATACATATGTACATACATACATGAGGCACGTATGCATTTAAATGTAATACGCATGTACTCAAGATATGTTATATAAACATATTTACTTAGGTTTGGGCAATTGGTTACAAATGCACTTGTGCACTTGAAAACAGCCCAAACCATACAACATAAATTGTATGACCACACACGCACACATGTATGGCATTGTATGGTTGAAAACAACCCCATGTGGTGTGCTGTAACATACATACACATACATATATTTAATTAGATAAGATAGTTTTAAAAATATGTATATAAGCAAAGAAAAATACCAAATAAAATTAGAATGAAATATTTCTCACTCGACGAAAGACGGTTTCATTTCCCCCCACCAGAGGTAAGGAATGATAAATCTTTGTTGAGTTTAAACACCATTTTCCAACGCACTTTGGATGATGTGCTACGAAAACACATCGGCGTTCGGTGCTACGTTTATGTTGACGACATAATTATCTTTAGTAAATGTAAAGAAGATCATTTTAGAAATCTTGCAATTATATTTGACACTCTCGAAAAACCTCATTTAAAGGTACAGTTCGATAAGTGTGAATTTATCAAAAAGGAAATCGAGTTCCTCGGTATAATAGTTGGCCAAAATGGAATTCGCACTACACAAAAAAGATAGAAGCTATAATAAATTTTCCACGGCCCAAACCTGTCCATGATTTACGCTCCTTTTTAGGAATGACCGGACATTATCTCAGATTTATAAAAGCGTAGGCACAAATTGCAAAACCCCTGACTGAAATACTGAGAGGAGAGCTGGGAAGAGTTTCCAAGAATCAGTCTAAAAGGACTCTTTTAAATCTAACCGCACAACAAGTAGAAGCTTTTAAAAACCTGAAAAATTGCTTGACGTCAGACGATGTTATGCTTCACTATCCAGATTTCGCAAAAGCTTTTGAGCTTACCACGGATGCTTCAAATTACGCTCTAGGAGCCGTAGTCTCCCAAGACGGTAGGCCAATATCCTTTCTGTCAAGAACTCTAAGCAGAGCAGAGGAAACTTTGGCCGCCAATGAAAAAGAAATGTTGGCAATAATTTGGGCTCTACAGTCCCTGAAATGCTTCCTATACGGATCAAAAAAGGTTAAGACTCACACTGATCACCAACCATTGACCTTTGCTCTCAGCAACAAAAATACTAATGCAAAAATGAAAAGATAGAAGGTACAATTGGAAGAATATAACCACGAAATCATTGATAAACCAGGCAACACAAACATCGTCGCAGACCTACTCTCACGACCACCAATCGCTAACTTAAATTCAATGACTGTCCACAGTAGTGACAGCTCTTCCGAAAATTTAATTTCTTCAGTAGAAATACCCACTAACGTCTTCAAAAACCAAATTTTCATATCAGAATGATGAAATACATTCCTGTGTACAACGTACATATCCATGCAACTCTATTTCTTGTCTTAATAACTTTGTATGTATACTACTTCTTAATATTGTAATTGTAGTTTCACTTGCTTTTGAACTACCTTTGAATAAACATCTAATTTGTAAGCGTTAAGTTGTGTGTACTTGATTCTTCACTTGGAAACAAAACGGCAAGTAAAAGCATAATTTATAACAGGTTATGGGCCCAGGTGCAAATTCCTGCAGTCCAAGTAAATAAAAGAAATATAAGATGAGTTCGTCGCTTTTTAATATTGAAAAATTGGACGAGTCAAACTACGACTCATGGATTATCCAACTAAAGAGTGTGCTAGTTCACCAGGAGCTGTGGTCCGTAACATCAGGAGAAACACTTTGTCCAGAAGCAGATGCAGACGATAAGAATGTACTAATGTGGAAAGCTAAAGACGAAAGGGCAACGGCAACTATAATATTGGGTATAACGACGATGCAGATAGCTCACGTGAAGAATTGCAAGACATCAAACGAGGCATGGAATACTCTTCGTGAGATCCATAGGCCAAAAGGGCCGGTACGTAAGGTGACATTATTTAAGCGCCTTCTAGGTATGCGTATGAGCGATGACGAATGCGTTCAGCAGTATATGTGCAAATTTACTTCTTTGGCAGAAAAGCTTGAAGAAATTGGAGTAAGTCTCCAAGAAGAGTTTTTCGTTATAATGCTACTAGCAAGCTTGTCAAAATCATTTGAAAATTTGGTCGTCGCTTTGGAGTCTCACGATGAGCTACCTAAGCTAAATTCAATAAAAATTAAGCTAATAGAAGAAGGTGAACGTCGTAAGTCATGTGTAACGGAAAACACCGAAGGTAGCGTGCAAGCGTTCATGGTTCGCGAAAGTTCTATCAAAAGAATAGTTCTACGAATTTGAAACTAAACGAAGTAAGCAGCGCATCGAACAACAACAACAAGAACAAACGACATAATATGAAAATGCTACAATTGTGGCAAAAAAGGTCACTTCGCTGCTCAGTGCAGAGAGAAGCAAAACGTGCAAAAACAACAAAAAAGCGACAACAATAGAAGCAACGGATTGTTTGCGGCGATCAGCAAAAAATTGCTGCATACTGATGCTTGGTGTGTCGACAGCGGCGCATCCTCTCATTTGTGTTGCGACCGCGATAAGTTCAGCGAATTCGAGTTGTATGAAGAAGAGATCATACTTGCTGGCGACAACAAAATGTTAGCGGCTGGCAGAGGAATTGTTCGGTTGCAAACGAGCATGTTTGACGTCACACTTGTTAAAGTATTGTTCGTACCTGGACTACAATGTAATTTTATATCAGTCTCCAAAGCAGTAAACAGCGGCTACAAAGTTGAATTTACAAGAAATGAGGCAATGATAAAAAATAAGCACGGAGATGTCATTTTGAGTGCTAACAAGGTATGCGATCTGTTTCTATCCGAGAACAATAAAAATCAATTGTTTTTTGCATGCAAACCCAACCATGAGGCAATGAAGTGGCATTCTAGATACGGTCATCTAAATTTTGCTAGCCTGCGTGAATTGAGCAACAACAACAATGGTTCGAGGAATGAAAGTAAATATCCCAGCAGACATTCAATGTGTTTTATGTATGTCTAATAAGTGTAGCCAGCGGCCATACAATAAATCTGATAGCCGAGCAGAAGAGATTTTGGGGTTGATACACACTGATGTGTGTGGGCCTATGAGGCATGAATTAATTGGCGGTGCGAAATATATATTAACTTTCACAGATGATAAGACGCGATTTGTATTTGTTTATTTTTTAAGATGCAAAGACGAAGTACTAGAAAAATTTAAAGATTTTAAACAAATGATTGAGTGCCAAACAGAGAAGAGAATTAAAATGCTTCGTAGCGACAACGGCACGGAATTTGTGCATAATGCGTTAAATAAATTTCTTAAAGAGCATGGTATTGTGCGTCAATTAACAGTGCCCTACACACCACAACAAAACGGCGTAGCAGAGAGGCTAAATCGTACACTAATCGAGATGGCAAGGTGTATGGTAGTAAGTTCTGGTGTGAATGAATCGTTGTGGGCGGAGGCTGTTAATACGGCAGTATATTTAAGAAATCGTGCACCAACAAAAGCATTAAATGCTATGACACCATATGAAGCATGGTATGGCTATAAGCCGGTGGTAGGCATTTGCGTACATTTGGGTCACTCCTGCGATAGCTTTGGATAAAAGCAAAAAGACAAATTCAAACCAAGAGGCAAGGAGTATGTCATGGTCGGTTACTCCGACACATCGAAAGCATACAGACTGTGTGACAAACAAACGCGACGATTGATAGTGAGTAGAGATGTCTACTTTGTAGAGTCAATATCGGCGAAACAGCATGACGGATTGAATATGAAAGTTGCAGAAGGTGTGCAAGTGCATCCAATTGAATTTGATATAGGTACCTTTGGTAATGAATTCCAGCAGCAAGGCACACATTTAGATACAAGCGCGATCGAAAACGTAGAAGAGGTGGTAGATATAGCAGCAAATAGTGACAATGACTTTGAGTCCGCTGAAGAAGAGCAAGCAGACGATATTCCTTTAAAAAGGGGTCCTGGCAGGCCACGATTGGTTCGTAGTGGGGGACCAGGCAGACCCACAAAGCAATATATGTACGTATTTAAATTTAATAGACGCTGATGGTGTAAAGGTTCCTGAGTCTGTAGAGCAGGCATTTTCAAGTGAATATGCTAGTAAATGGTACGACGCTATGCAAAATGAATATAATTCTCTTATGAAAAATGAAACATGGCAGCTTGCAGAAATCCCCAAAGGGCAGAAAGCCGTACGATGTAAATGGGTGTATGCCATTAAAAGAGATAAAGAGGGTAAGGTGGATCGCTTTAAAGCTAGGTTAGTCGGTAAAGAGTGTTCACAGGTTTATGGCGTTAACTATGATGAAACCATTTCACCCGTTGTAAGATATAGCACTATCCGAATGATATTTGCGCCCGCAGCGGAGTACGGGTTACATCTTCATCAGATGGATGTATTCACCGCATATTTAAATAGCGAGTTGAGCGAAGATATATACATGCGTCAGCCAGAAATGTTTATTGACAAACGATTTCCTAACCATTGTTTGAAGCTGAACAAAGCCTTGTATGGACTTAAGCAGTCCGGGCGCCAGTGGAACTTAAGGTTAGATGAAATTTTAAAGAAGATTGGTTTTCAACCATGTATAAGCGAACCTTGTGTGTACATAAACAAACAAAATGGGCAAATTAATATTATTGCGGTATACGTTGATGATTTGCTCATAGCCAGCTCTGACTTGAAACACATGCACGATATTAAAGCCAGTATTGCAAGAGAAGTAGAAGTGGTCGACAAAGGACCGGTGCAGCATTTTTTAAGCATGGAGGTGAATCGTGATGGTGAAACAGGCTCTATATCTATTGGACAAAAGGCATATATTAGAAAGCTATTAAACGATTTTGGCATGAATGACACTCGACCGATTGCTGTTCCTTTGGATGCAGGACATCAAATTAATTGCAATAACATAACATGTAAGAAAGTCGATCAGGTATAGTACCAATCCTTGATAGGATCACTGATGTATTTAGCTGTGTGCACACGACCAGATATTTTGCACTCAGTATGCAAATTAGCGCAGAGAAATAATGATCCGCATACAGAGCATCTAGCAGCAGCTAAGAGAATTCTACGTTACTTGAATACGACGCAAGACAAGAAATTAAAGTATCAGAAAACTGGTAAAGATATGGAAGGTTTTGTTGATGCTGATTGGGGCGGAGATAGTACCGACCGCAAATCTTATACCGGCTATGCGTTTGTACTTGCTGGATGCGTTTTTTCTTATGAATCGAAGAAACAATCGACGGTAGCACTCAGCAGCACTGAAGCCGAATACATGGCACTTACATCTGCAGTTAAAGAAGCAGTGTATTTACGAAAACTCTTGGGAGAAATGAACATCGAGTGCCCTAAGGCGATAGTAGTAAATGGAGATAACCTCAGAGCTATGAATCTTGTGAAGAACCCGGTGTATCATACAAGAAGTAAGCACATCGACATAAAATACCGCTACATACGGGATATCTATCAAGGAGGCGACATTGAGCTCAAATATTGTTGCAGCAGTGACATGGTTGCTGACATCTTGACAAAGAATTTGCCGAAACCTAGCCACGAGAAGTTAACAAAGATGTTAGGTTTAAATTAAATAAATGAATGTTTTTATTTTTAATAAACATGTATATGAACGTTGAGGAGGCGTGATGAAATGCATTCCTGTGTACAACGTACATATCCATGCAACCCCATTTCTTGTCTTAATAACTTTGTATGTATACTACTTCTTAATATTGTAATTGTAGCTTCACTTGCTTTTGAACTACCTTTGAATAAACATCTAATTTGTAAGCGTTAAGTTGTGTATACTTGATTTTTCACTTTAAAATAAAACGGCTAGTAAAAGCATAATTTACAACACAGAAGATTCCAAAAATTCATACAAATTCGAAATAGTTTTCCCTACGTACCATAGGCACTTAATAACTGAAACAACCTACAATGAAGAATCGCTAAATCGCTTTTAAAGAAATATCTTAATCCATCGGTAATCAATGGTATAAAAACCACAGAGCCCATTATGCTAAAAATTCAATCAATCTACCCTCTACATTTCGCAAATTACAAAATTCGTTTCACACAAATAGTAGTTGAAGATATTACTAAGACCGAGACCCAAGATAAAATAATAATCGAGGAACATAACCGTGCTCACAGAAGCAAAAAAGAAAATAAGCTACAGATTTTGAAAAAATATTATTTCCCCGCTATGTCGAAAAAAAAAATCACAAAATTATGAAAAGTTTGTAAAGAAAATAAATATGATCGCCACCCAAACAATGCAAAATTAGGAGCTACACCCTTACCAGAATACCCAGGTCATATTATTCACATAGACATTTTCTCAACAGACAAACATAAAGTACTGACTTCTATTGACAAGTTTTCCAAATTAGCCATTATAAAGAAAATAGGTGGGAAAAGTATAGACAGTATAAAAAAACCCTTAAGAGAAATAATATTTTATTTTGGAATTCCGAAGGCTATATATCGATAACGAAAAAACATTTAATTCTCAACCAATAAAATTCATGTTAGAAAACGAATTCAATATAAAAATATTCACTGCACCACCCTATAAAAGCGAGGTGAATGGGCAAATAGAACGGTTTCATTCAACAATATCAGAAATTATGTGATGCTTAAAACAGGAGCACTCTGATAAAAATTTCGACGAATTAATGGAATGGTCTGTAAACGAATACAACCATTCTGTTCATTCTGTTACAGAAAAAAACCCGTTGACATATTCTTCGGTAGACCTACCTCAAATGCGACTAATAGAAAAGAAACTATGAAGAAGGTTCTAGAAAAATTAAAAAAGAAACAGGAAAAGGACCTGCAATATCATAACAAATATAGAAAGGAAACTATTGACTATAGAACAGGAGACAAAATTTTTGTTAAACAGAATAAAAGATTAGGAACAAAACTTTCAAAAAGGAACAAAGAGGAAATAGTTAAGGAAAACAGACATTCCACTGTAAAAGTAGAATCAGGCAAAATAGTCCACAAGAATCGTATAGGAAACTAATATAATCATATCTAGTTTTAGATCATTAACTTCCATAACCTTTCACCTCCTTTGCTACGCTTCGGTTGAAGTACTCGATTACTCTCGATCCGAGATTATTACCATCGAAAATGGCATCGGGAAAGTGCAGTCTGGAACTTACAGGATCCTTCACTTCATCAGCCTCACCGAATACTCCATAATCCTAGAGGACATAAATACCCACTTGACAAAAAATATCCCACCATCCCATCCCTTGCACCCATTCATTGCAGAAGAAATTAAAATAATTAATATTACTATCACTAATATAACACCAAAATATAAAGTAAAGAGGTCATTAAATTTTAAAGGATCACCATGGAAGTGGATTGCGGGAATTCCCGACCATGATGACCTTGTAGCGATCAATAGTAAATTTGAAGAAAGCATAGAAAACAATAATCAACAGCTAGTAATTAATAGAAACGTTTTTGAAAGAATTAAAAATATTACCGATGTAAGCAACAGCATATTAAAAACACTACAAAATTGCAATGAATTTCGTACCTCACTAATGCTTCAGTATAAATTTAAAATTGATATGCATATGATTGATTAACAGAGCAATACATCTTACCAAAGCAAACATAATAAACAGTTTCATAATATCGAATGAAGAGGCTCACAAGATAAATGATATATTTATTGAAGAAAACATTCCGTTTGATTCTTTAGAAGAATCATTAAACTTTGCAAATATTCACATAGCTATGAAACAAAATTTACTAATATATGTAATAAAAGTACCAAAAACAAGGAATGAAATTTGTAATTGCATTTTAATAAAACCAATAAGCAAATGGAACAATTTTGAAAGTAAAATTTGAAAACGTTTTGAAATGTAATGAAAATTACTATGGAATAGAAAATGATTGTAAACAAATAAATAATGTAAAAATATGCAAACAAGACCAAATTGAAGATTAAAAAACGAAAATTTTATTAAAAATTTGATAGAAAACAACACGAAAATTGTATTAAAAATTTGATAGAAAACAAACCTTATGATTGTATTATTACAAATACTGAACATGTAAGAAACATTGAAGAACTAAAAGCAGGATTAATTTTACTAAATAACTTTCAAGAAAATTTAACTATAAGTAATAATGTAACGAGACATTAAAATGGATCATTTGTAAAATTTTTTAATGAAACAATAAAAATTAACAATTTAAATTTTACTGCCACCGAAGGTCACAGCCTGAGACCATCGCCAGCATTAATCCATAATTAAAATTCTCGATCCGAGTACGAAGAAGTACTATCTCTAAAGTTTATGAGAGATCTTAATATTAAAAATATAAAAAAAAGTAGCTCTCTAAATTTACTAGTCAAGTCTAGTATGCTAACTCATTTCGGTATTTTGGTCGTTGTTATAATCATAATTATAACTCTTAAAATTCGTACACGGAAAATTGCCGAAATCACTATTCAAAACGCGGAAGCAATTCATATGCCGACAAGAAAAGTAGCAAAATATAAAAGTCTTAACGACATACCATACTTTTAAAGACCAATCGGGGACGATTGGAATTTCGGAGGGAGGAGTTAACACAATATAAATTCAAATAAATTCGCTGACAACAATGTCTGCACAATTAGGAGTCAAGTTACAGTTGAGACTCCTATTGCAATCTTAGCTCAATGGAGTGCGCTACACGCGCATCCGTTCTCCCAATTATTAGGTAGGTGAGCGAAACACGCGCAAACCTAATTTTGATGACTAGGCACTTATAGGGCTCGAGCTAAGCTTGATGGTGGCTTGCAATAGAATTAAGTTTTCAGTTTTGTAATAAAGCTCAACATAAGCACATAGTGCTGCCAAGTAAAAACATATTGTTTTATTTTATGTTGTATATACAAGAAAATTGACTTTATACCTGAATATAAGATTGTCGAATTCTTCCAAATGCACTGCCGTTATGGCTTTATGTCAACTTCAGTAAAATGAAGAAGGTTAATTAACTTAAATATTTGATGTTAATGATTTGAAGCAACTCAATATCGACTGCTAAATGTGTATATACAAGAAAATCTACTTTATACCTGAATATAAGATTGTCGAATTCTTCCAAATGCACTGCCGTTATGGCTTTATGTCAACTTCAGTAAGATGAAGAAGGTTAATTAACTTAAATATGTTAAATTAGTGATTTAGGGCAACTCAATATCGACTACTAAATGTGTATATACAAGAAAATCGACTTTATACCTGAATATAAGATTGTCGAATTCTTCCAAATGCACTGCCGTTATGGCTTTATGTCAATTTCAGCAAGATGACGAAGGTTATTTATCTTAAATAATTGATGTTAATGATTTGAAGCAAATCAATATCGACTGCTAAATGTGTATATACAAGAAATTCGACTTGAAGGTTAATTGACTTAAATATGTTAAATTAGTGATTTAGGGCAACTCAATATCGACTACTAAATGTGTATATACAAGAAAATCGACTTTATACCTAAATATAAGATTGTCGAATTCTTCCAAATGCACTGCCGTTATGGCTTTATGTCAACTTCAGTAAGATGAAGAAGGTTAATTAACTTAAATATGTTAAATTAGTGATTTAGGGCAACTCAATATCGACTACTAAATGTGTATATACAAGAAAATCGACTTTATACCTAAATATAAGATTGTCGAATTCTTCCAAATGCACTGCCGTTATGGCTTTATGTCAACTTCAGTAAGATGAAGAAGGTTAATTAACTTAAATATGTTAAATTAGTGATTTAGGGCAACTCAATATCGACTACTAAATGTGTATATACAAGAAAATCGACTTTATACCTGAATATAAGATTGTCGAATTCTTCCAAATGCACTGCCGTTATGGCTTTATGTCAACTTCAGTAAGATGAAGAAGGTTAATTAACTTAAATATTTGATGTTAATGATTTGAAGCAACTCAATATCGACTGCTAAATGTGTATATACAAGAAAATCGACTTTATACCTGAATATAAGATTGTCGAATTCTTCCAAATGCACTGCCGTTATGGCTTTATGTCAACTTCAGTAAGATGAAGAAGGTTAATTAACTTAAATATTTGATGTTAATGATTTGAAACAACTCAATATCGACTGCTAAATGTGTAAATACAAGAAAATCGACTTTATACCTGAATATAAGATTGTCGAATTCTTCCAAATGCACTGCCGTTATGGCTTTATGTCAACCTCAGCAAGATAAAGAAGGTTAATTAACTTAAATATTTGATGTTCATGATTTGAAGCAACTCAATATCGCATGTTAATTGTGTAAATACAAGAAAATCTACTTTATACCTGAATATAAAATTGTTGAATTCTTCCAAATACACTGCCGTTATGGCTTTACGTCAACCTCAGCAAGATGAAGAAGCTTAATTAACTTAAATATTTGATGTTAATGATTTGAAGCAACTCAATATCGACTGCTAAATGTGTATATAAGTTATTATACTGCGCTCGAATGCAGCATTGCAACAGCACAGCTTAGCGTATGTCATCACCATGCAACCTTTCGACAGTGGCGCTTAGCAACATCAACACCTCGCGCATACATATATTTTCTAAGCTCTCCAACAATGGAACAGTCCGGCGCTTAAGAACACTGCGCAGGCAATTTACCTTGCCTCACCACCTAACAACAGCAACACCTCGCGCATGTGTATACAGTCTAGACCGCCCAGCAATAGCTCTACCGTGTGCATGGGTTAGCCACGCAGCCCGCCAACAGCCCAACTCGGCGCACGAGTTCATCGCTTGCCTAACAACAGCTTCACCATGCGCTTGGGTTTGTTAGGTAACCCAGCAACGGTTTAATAAAGCGCATAAGATCACTGGGCGCAACAATAACAACAACACCTGAAAACCATTAGACGAGAGGGTATTTAAGACTGCGCTGTTAGCGTAGCAGTACAGTTCTTCGAGACAACTCATTTGTTACAAGTGATAAATTAATTAATAAAGTTCATTAATAAAACCTAACCTGCTTAACTGGCTCCCAACTTACGGGAACAAACACAAAAATAAAGGATATAAAATCGTGCCCACAAATATTAAGTGATATTAAACCAAAAAAAAAGTCTTTATAAAAACGTTTATAATATCCTTAAACAAAAGACGAACAAATGTGTTTGAAATTTGTGTCCGCTTAAATAAATTTTGCGGTAGACGTGTACAAAATTAATCACTTAAAGTTTGATAAAAAAAAGGAGGAAAACCAAAATATTTTACAAAATAAAAACTAGTGGATGAACTAAGTGAAAATTTGAGAAGACTGTGGATATTCAGAACTGCTCATTAAAAACAAAATAAAAAACGTTAAAAAAACCTGAAAATAACTATCTTGCAAAGTGTTAGTTAAATATCTAGTGATCAAATAAGAAGCTGAAAAAAGCAACGAAAATATTTGACAGCGGATGAACTGAGTGAAAATGAAAAAGTGTGTAATAAACAAAAGAACTTATAATTAACCTAAAAAGTTGCAAAAATTTAGAAACTCTAAAAACAAAGTGAGAATTTCAAAAATACACAAACCTCAATTTTGGGAATCAACGTGTCATCGTATCAACAACAAAGAGGACAACTTTAATTACCAGAAAACTACAATAGAACATCCGTGGTTGCCGTAAAATTCCAAAGGTTTCGCAAACACGAATATTTATGACTTTTAAGTGTAGATATATGTATGTATTTAACAATTTCTTGCATTTAGTAAAATTATTTCTTTAATAGTCAGCATACCGTTTGTAAGCTTATTGTTGTCTAAATACAAAAAAATGGATCAAAGTACTGTTATGAGTTTAGTTGAATCGGCGGTAGAAGTAGTCCATCAACATTTTCATGTTTCAATAGACAGATTGCGGATTTAACTCAGACAATTCAGAGCATTTTACCTCAAAAAATAGAGGTAGCTAGGCCTGTAACGATTGTCGAAGGTGTACAAAGTACCCATACCGATCTGAGTTTAATCAAATCTCTACCAGAGTTTAGAGGTAAGATTTCAGAATATCCAGCATGGAGAGAAGCGGCGAAGTTCGCGTTAAGTTATTATAATGAAGGATCCGAGTCGTATTATATCGCGATGGGTATTTTACGCAACAAAATAACATCTGCAGCTAACGAAAATCTTAGTGCGTTTAACACGCCACTTAATTTTAAAGCAATAATTTCTAGACTAGATCAGTTATATGCAGATAAGCGACCCCTTCACATATTAGAAAATCAACTCAACACGTTGAGGCAGGGAAAAATGTCTATAAACGAGTATTATGACGCGGTTGATAGGCAACTTACACTGATAGTGAACAAAAATATTATGACATACAGTGGCAATGAGGGGCTCACCAATGCATTCAACGAGAAGGCTAGGGAAAATGCGTTGAGAGTCTTCATTTCTGGCCTCAGACGTCCACTTTTGTGACAAGTGTGGGCAAGTTCTTAATATCTTAATAGACACGGGAACAGCGAAAAACTATATAAATTCCTGAAAGGTATAACCAAAATAAATGGCCCCTTTCATCTAAAATCTATAAATGGGGTAAATAAAATTTCCGAAAAATGTAAAGTCAATATTATAGGAAAAACGGACACCTTTTATATCTTACCGCAATTAGATTCCTTTGATGGAATCATCGCAAATGATTTATTGAAAGATATCCATGCCATAATTGACACAAAAGCTGGACTCATTTTCCATAAAAATGGAAAAGAAGTTCTCAACTTTTTTCAGTGTCAACAAGTAAACATGACAATAGCAAAGACAATAGAAATGCCTTGCAGTATAGAAGCACTTATTAAACGTAACTTTAATGCATTTGCGAATCCTAATAGATCACTTCCATATAACACAGACGTAATAGCAACAATAGATACTATAACCGACAATCCCATTTATTCAAGAAGCTACCCTTACCCAATATCCGCGGCAAATTTTATAAACAAGGAAATAGAATCTCTACTTAAAGATGGCATAATTAGAAAATCATACTCACCCTATAATTCACCTGTTCATATACATAGTTTCGAAAAAGTGCTTAGACGATGAAGGGAAACAAAATTTAAGAATGGTCATCGGTTTTCGAAAGCTGAATGAACAAACTACATCGGATAAATACCCGATCCCAGACACTAGCGTAATACTTTCAAATTTGGGAAAATCGAAATTATTTACCACACTCGATCTGAAGTCTGGTTTTCATCAGATTTGCCTTTCAGAAAAAGATAGGTGCAAAACAGCTTTCAGCGAAAACAACGGCAAGTATGAATTTTGTCGATTGCCCTTTGGCTTAAAAAATGCACCAAGCATATTCCAGAGGGCCATAGATGACGTTTTACGGGAAGATATTGGAAAAATATGCCATGTTTACGTTGATGACATCATAGTTTTCTCATCTGATGAAAATTTACACTATAAACACGTTGATTCCAAATTAAAAAAAATTGAGGGAGCAGGAATGCGAGTGTTCTTAGAGAAAACCAAATTTTTAAAAGAGGAAATCGAATTCTTAGGTTTCAGCGTCTCATACAAAGGTATCCAAACATGCCCCAGCAAAGTCGAGGCAATCCTAAATTAGCAAGAGCCGAAATCATTGAGATCCCTACGTTCGTTTATGGGTCTTTCCGGTTATTACCGCAGATTTATAAAGAACTATGCCCATGTATCTAAACTCCTTACAAAATATTTAAGAGGTGAAAATGGCCATGTTAATAGTAGGCATTCTAAAAAAATTAATATATCACTCGACGAAGATGCAATCGCTGCCTTTAATAAGCTTAAGAGTATTTTCAGTATTCGAAATAACCACCAGATGCTTCCTCCGTCGCCTTAGGTGCTGTACTTTCCCAAAATGGTAAGCCGATAACAATGATATCTCGTAATTTATCTAAAACAGAAGAAAACTAGCTGCAATAGTTTGGGCCTTTCAAAAGTTAAGGCATTATTTGTACGGTGTCAAAAACATTCACATTTACACGGACCATCAACCATTGACGTTTGCCATATCGGATAGAAATCCTAATTCAAAAATTAAAAGTTGGACTGCATTTATAAACTCGTTTGCACCAAAATACTTCTATAAACCTGGCAAAGAGAACAAAGTGGCCGACGCACTTTCACGTCAGTACATTCACAACCTCGACGACTCAATATCGACGGCTCACAGCGAGATTTCTCTTTCAGGTGTAATAAAAAGCATCAAAAATCCTGTCAACCAATTTAAAGTCCAATTAGTACTCTTACCATCCGAAGTTAACAGCAAGTCTACGAAAATTTTATTTCAAAAACTCATTAGGCATACCATAAATTTTAAAAGCGCAGAATTTCTTTTACAAACCATACGGGAAGAGATAAATCCAAATAAAGTTAATGGAATCTATTGTGAACTTGAGACTTCAGGCCGAGTACAATCATTACTTCTGTCAAACTTTCCAGGTGTAAAATTCGTGCACACCGAAAAATTAGTAATAGATCTGATCAAAAAGAAGATCAAATCGAGGCTGCTACCATGGAGCATAATAGAGCTCACCGCTCAATCCAAGAGAACTACAAGCAATTGATTTCCGAATATTTTTTTCCAGAAATTAAGAAGACTTTAACAACAATATCCAAGAATTGTAGAACATGTTTGGAAAACAAATACAATAGACACCCACCAAAAACAGAAACAAGGCAAAACACCAATACCAGAATATCCCAGACAAATCCCTCATATGGATATATTTTCTGTAGACAGATTTCATTTCTTTACCTGTATAGATAAATTTTCTAAATTCTTACAATTCCGATCGACTCCAGATCAACAATTGATATAAAAAGTGCACTGCTAATCGTACTAAACACGTTTAGAAAAACGAAGTTAATTTTTTCCGATAATGAAAAAATTCTTTCAATCGAATATAGTAGTCAATTTGTTGAAAGATCAATTCGGAATCGAGCAATTTTTTATACCAACCTTGCATAGTAAAAGTAATGGCCAAATAGAGAGAACGCATTCCACCTTGGCAGAAATCGCACGATGTATAAAAGCAGAACAAAACATAACCGATATTAAAGAATTAATCTTACTTGCAACGCATAAGTATAACAATTCAATACATTCGACCGTCGATGCCAAACCGATAGATATAATAAATAATTTTTCAAAAGATCACCTAGACTCAATTAAGGTAGCACTGCATACTGCACAAGAAAATATTATTAAAAAATCTAAAGTTGACCAAAGGACGTTTAAAGAAGGTGAAAAAGTTTACGTTCGCCGCAATAAACGACTTGGAAATAAATTAAATAAGATTTACGTTGAAAACGTAGTACAGAAGGATTTAGGAACAACCGTGTTAATAAATGGTAAAAAAATACACAAAGATAATATACGCTGATGTTCACCATCACTAATATGATGCAAATCGACAAGTCAAATTGTTCATGAAAAATATTTCTGCAAGTTCTGTTTAAGGACTCTATGCTTTTTTAAAATTTTTTCAAAGAGTTCAACTACTTCTACCAACGATACTAGAAATTTATTTAATTAAACGGAAATATTATTAAAGGTTAACTACAAAAATGAAAAACATGCTATGTAAAAATACAACAATCGCAAGTAAAATTATAAAAGAGCAAAAGCATTTGATAAGAAAATAGCATTAATAACTTATGCTTATTTTGCTTAAAACTTAATAATTTTCATTTAATTCCTGAAGATGTTACTTAATTTTTGGTGAAATACTTATCTTTGTTAAGCTACAAGCTACAAAAGTACGTTTGTAAATGTACGGAAAATATCCAACAGAACATTATTTAAATTGTGTAGAAAAATTTAAATTTCTATGAGTTATAAGAACATAAGTAAATATTTCCAAGTCATTAGGTTAAGCAAAATTGAATTGATATGGTTATATTAGTTTTTGTAAAATAGTTAGTTTTGCTAAACAACATAAGGTACAAAATGGAAACAATACACGATTCGTAGTAAACGTACATATGTATACGGAAAACATCATTTTCAACAGAAAAATCTTAAAAAAAATGTTGCAAAACAATTTCTCTCTAAATCACTAGGTTAAGTAAAAACTGAATTTTTACTATTGTATTATATTTTTTTGTAAAATTGCTTATTTTGACTCAAACGATATAAGATTCAAAATAAACATGACATACTATTAATTGTGAACGTACATATGTATGCGGAAAACGTAATTTTCAAACATATATTTCTTAAGAATCTATATAAATAAAAATGAATCGTCAAAATGTATGTACGCTTATAACTCAATAACGCCTGGACCAATTTGGACAATTCTTTTTCTTAAATGTTCGTTGAAGTTCAAAGATGGTCTTTAGGGTGAGAAAAATTCGAATAATTTCCGGAAAACCCCTAAAAACAGCCCTTTTATTTTCCTCATACAAACGTTACAAGAAAAATGAATGTTTGTTTGTTAGTAACACTAAGAGAACGGTTAAATTAATCTTGAAATTGAAAGGTTGTTTGTTGTGGATCGGGAAAGGTTTAGAGACAGAATACCTTATACTTTCAATGAGAAGAAGTCGGATAATTGGACAATTCCAAAAAGTAACATTTTCCATACACATTTTTTTCAATTTTTGTTTGTTTTGTTTTTCAATATTTTGATTTGTAAATTATTTGGATTGTTCAAATTTGATCGCTTGCTTTTTTATTCCGGCAATTCAAAGGAAAAATTATTTAAAACTATTCAGTGAAAACTTTATGTGTGTCTCACACAATGTGAACAATTGCTTATTGAAATTTGTTACGAAGCCACAAAGAGGTCGCGCTAATATTGGTCGGCGTTCTTTTTGCGATCAACGTATTGCAGCCCAAGAAAAGGCAAGAAGTACTCCCAAAATGCGATGACATACGTGCGGAATTATGGATCGCGGTCAATCAGCTAACGATATCACAGCACGACTTATTAAACAATAGCTGCGATGTTTGATGGTCTTTATCTTGAAGCAACCTATGGTATATATGGTGCTGTTGGATGCTGAATGTATTCTGTAGAGTAGCAAAAAAGATGTTTGCCGCACGCACACATTCTTCTTTGGATGCGGATGGTGATTACACCAGATCAAATTGATGAAATCACTTCAGCGGAAATTCCTGATTCAGAGATAGATCCAGAATTATACGAAGTGGTGAAAACCAATATGGTTCATGGACCTTGCGAACCTTACAATCCCAATTTGGTTTGTATGTTTGACAATAAATGCACGAAACACTACTCATGTGCTTTTCTTTCGGAAACGGAAATGGGAATGATGAATATTCACTGTATCGGCGTCGCTCACCAGACGACAATGGCAGAACATTTAGCATTTAGAGGCGTGAATATCGTTGACAACAAATGGATCGTACCATATGCGCCCCTTTTGTTTAATTCACATTCAAAACTCATGTCAATGTTGAATATTGCACATTGGTGAAATCGATCAAATACGTTTGCAAGTACGTCTCCAAAGAAAGCAACATCGCGGTTATTGGCCTTGAACGATATGAGATCAGCAGTATCAAATGGGTGTGAACTGCAAAAAAGCGCCTTGTAGGATATTTACTTTTGCAATTCATGAAAGTTTGTCAACTGTTGTGCGTCTCGCGGTTCAACTTCATTTAAGTCATTGCGTATCGTGAATGGTACAGTGTGTGCAACTTTTTGAGAAGCATGGCAGCAGTTGCATTTGCTGAAATATGACAATCACTGGAAACAGACGAAGGATAATGCGATGGTTACTTCGCATGCCACTGAAGTTCGCATACTTTTCGCGAAGATCATTTAGACATATCTGCCTTCAAATTCGTGTTAATTATGGGATACGAAAAACTGACATAGCCGACGACATTTTACATTGTATTCGCTTAAAATTGGAAATGGGCAAATTTCCGTTGATACTTCCAGTTTTTCCTTTTGTCAATTCACTTTAACGGAAGATGAACTCATCTCGAATGTTTATCCGAACATTGGTCAAATTATCGTAACTGCAATTGCTTGGGTGCACGCGCAATTTAAGCTGCCAAAAATACCGATGTTAATGACTTAAACTGGAAGATTCAAAGTCAAATTCTGGGAGGTTTGCGCTCATATAAATCGATCGATCGTCTTGACAAGGAAGACGAAACCGTAAATTATCCAGTGAAATTTCCAAATTGCGTTTCACGGTTGGATCTGTCATTATTTCGTTTCACAATCTTCATGCGCCGAAATTGTGTAACGGAACCCGACTGATTATGACGCAGTTATCGAATACAAGGGACAGCCATTTTAGTTCAAACGTATTAAATTTCCAGGGAAAATTTGCGTTTGCGTTGGCAATCAACAGGACACAAGGAAATCGGGAAATGCTATGTTTTTCACACGGCCAGATATACGTGGCGTGTTGACGAGTTGGAAACCCATCTTCTCTATATTTACGCACCAGAACAGAAATCAAAAAATTATGTTTATTAAGTTGCGCTACATTAAAGAAAATGTAGAAAAATCGAAAATAAATCATATTCGACAAAATAAATTTCAACTTTTTTTCATTTCAAAACACATAATTTCACGCAGGACAACGGCTGCGGGGTCAGCTAGTTAAGAAAAATAACTTAACATTTATAAGTCAGTGGGTAAGCAGAAATTGGATTACATTATTACGTTAGTTCAAACAAAAAAAAAACGTCGGATCAGGGACGTTCCGTATTTAAGAGGGGGAGGAGTTATTATATTGCGCTCGAATGCAGCATTACAACAACACAGCTTAGCGTATGTCATCACCATGCAACCTTTCGACAGTGGTGCTTAGCAACATCAACACCTCGCGCATATGTTTTCTAAGCTGTCCAACAACGGAACAGTCCGGCGCTTAAGAACACTGCGCAGGCAATTAACCTTGCCCATGTGTTTGACTAGCAACATCGCAACGACGCAGGATAGCGCGTAATTCTATCACCACCTAACAACAGCAACACCTCGCGTATGTGTACGCAGTCTAAGCCGCCCAGCAACAGCTCTACGGTGTGCATGGGTTAGCCAAGCAGTCCGCCAACAGCCCAATTCGGCGCACGAGTTCATCGCTTGCCTAACAACAGCTTCACCACGCGCTTGGGTTAGTTAGGTAACCCAGCAACGGTATAATAAAGCGCTTAAGATCACTGCGCGCAACAATAACAACAACACCTGAAAACCATTAGACGAGAGGGTATTTAAGGCTGCGCTGTTAGCATAGCAGTGCAGTTCTTCGAGAACACTCATTTGTTACAAGTGATAAATTAATTAATAAAGTTTATTAATAAAACCTGACCTTCTTAACTTATATAAGAAAATCGACTTTATACCTGAATATAAAAATGTCGAATTCTTTCAAATGCACTGCCGTTATGGCTTTATGTCAACTTCAGTAAGATGAAGAAGGTTAGTTAACTTAAATATGTTAAATTAATGATTTAAGGCAATTCAATATCGACTGCTAAATGTGTATATACAAGAAAATCGACTTTTTACCTGAATATAAGATTGTCAAATTCTTCCAAATGCACTGCCGTTATGGCTTTATGTCAACTTCAGTAAGATGAAGAAGGTTAATTAACTTAAATATGTTAAATTAATGATTTAAAGCAACTCAATATCGACTGCTAAATGTGTATATACAAGAAAATCGACTTTATACCTGAATATAAGATTGTCGAGTTCTTCCAAATGCACTGCCGTTATGGCTTTATGTCAACTTCAGTAAGATGAAGAAGGTTAATTAACTTAAATATGTTAAATTAATGATTTAAGGCAACTCAATATCGACTGCTAAATGTGTATATACAAGAAAATCGACT
Organism: Bactrocera tryoni; assembly: GCF_016617805.1. Taxonomy (NCBI): domain Eukaryota; kingdom Metazoa; phylum Arthropoda; class Insecta; order Diptera; family Tephritidae; genus Bactrocera; species Bactrocera tryoni. Next base: position 37,548 of record NW_024396383.1, on the reverse strand, counting down.
TTATACCTGAATATAAGATTGTCGAGTTCTTCCAAATGCACTGCCGTTATGGCTTTATGTCAACTTCAGTAAGATGAAGAAGGTTAATTAACTTAAATATGTTAAATTAGTGATTTAGGGCAACTCAATATCGACTGCTAAATGTGTATATACAAGAAAATCGACTTTATACCTGAATATAAGATTGTCGAATTCTTCCAAATGCACTGCCGTTATGGCTTTATCTCAACTTCGGTAAGATGTAAAAAGTTAATTAACTTAAATATGTTAAATTGATGATTTGAAGCAACTCAATATCGATTGCTAAATGTGTATATACAAGAAAATCGACTTTATACCTGAATATAAGATGGTCGAATTCTTCCAAATGCACTGCCGTTATGGCTTTATGTCAACTTCGGTAAGATGCAGAAAGTTAATTAACTTAAATATGTTAAATTGATGATTTGAAGCAACTCAATATCGATTGCTAAATTGGCATAAACCAGAAAATCGACTTTATACCTAATTATGAGATTGTCGAACTCTTCCAAATGCACTGCCGTTATGGCCCTATGTCAACTTCAGTACAACGAAGATGGTTAATTAACTTAATTATTTGATGTTAATGATTTGAAGCAACTCAATATCGACTGCTAAATGTGTATATACAAGAAAATCGATTTTATAACTGAATATAAGATTGTCGAATTCTTCCAACTGCACTGCCGTTATGGCTTTATGTCAACTTCAGTAAGATGAAGAAGGTTAATTAACTTAAATATGTTAAATTAATGATTTAAAGCAACTCAATATCGACTGCTTAATGTGTATATACAAGAAAATCGACTTTATACCTGAATATAAGATTGTCAAATTCTTCCAAATGCACTGCCGTTATGGCTTTATGTCAACTTCAGTAAGATGAAGAAGGTTAATTAACTTAAATATGTTAAATTAATGATTTAAAGCAACTCAATATCGACTGCTAAATGTGTATATACAAGAAAATCGACTTTATACCTGAATATAAGATTGTCGAATTCTTCCAAATGCACTGCCGTTATAGCTTTATGTCAACTTCAGTAAGATGAAGAAGGTTAATTAACTTAAATATGTCAAAGTAATGATTTAAAGCAACTCAATATCGATTGCTAAATGTGTATACACAAGAAAATCGATTTTATAACTGAATATAAGATTGTCGAATTCTTCCAACTGCACTGCCGTTATGGCTTTATGTCGACTTCAGGAAGATGAAGAAGGTTAATTAACTTAAAAACATATGTTAAATTAATGATTTAAAGCAACTCAATATCGACTGCTTATTGTGTATATACAAGAAAATCGACTTTATACCTGAATATAAGATTGTCGAATTCTTCCAAATGCACTGCCGTTATGGCTTTATGTCAACTTCAGTAAGATGAAGAAGGTTAATTAACTTAAATATGTCAAAGTAATGATTTAAAGCAACTCAATATCGATTGCTAAATGTGTATACAAGAAAATCGACTTTATAACTGAATATAAGATTGTCGAATTCTTCCAAATGCACTGCCGTTATGGCTTTATGTCAACTTCAGCAAGATGAAGAAGGTAAATTAACTTAAATATGTTAAAGTAATGATTTGAAGCAACTCAATATCGACTGATTATAGTGTATATACAAGAAAATTGACTTTATACCTGAATATAAAATTGTCAAATTCTTCCAAATGCGCTGTCGTTATGGCTTTATGTCGACTTCAGGAAGATGAAGAAGGTTAATTAACTTAAATATGTTAAATTAATGATTTAAAGCAACTCAATATCGACTGCTAAATGTGTATATACAAGAAAATCGACTTAATACCTGAATATAAGATTGTCGAATTCTTCCAAATGCACTGCCGTTATGGCTTTATGTCAACTTCAGTAAGATGAAGAAGGTTAATTAACTTAAAGATGTTAAATTAATGATTTAAAGCAACTCAATATCGATTGCTAAATGTGTATACACAAGAAAATCGACTTTATAACTGAATATAAGATTGTCGAATTCTTCCAACTGCACTGCCGTTATGGCTTTATGTCGACTTCAGTGAGATGAAGAAGATAAATTAACTTAAATATGTTAAATTAATGATTTAAAGCAACTCAATATCGACTGCTAAATGTGTATATACAAGAAAATCGACTTTATACCTGAATATAAGATTGTCGAATTCTTCCAAATGCACTGCCGTTATAGCTTTATGTCAACTTCAGTAAGATGAAGAAGGTTAATTAACTTAAATATGTTAAATTAATGATTTAAAGCAACTCAATATCGATTGCTAAATGTGTATATACAAGAAAATCGACTTTATACCTGAATATAAGATTGTCGAATTCTTCCAAATGCACTGCCGTTATGGCTTTATGTCAACTTCAGTAAGATGAAGAAGGTTAATTAACTTAAATATGTTAAATTAATGATTTAAAGCAACTCAATATCGATTGCTAAATGTGTATACACAAGAAAATCGACTTTATAACTGAATATAAGATTGTCGAATTCTTCCAAATGCACTGCCGTTATGGCTTTATGTCAACTTCAGTAAGATGAAGAAGGTTAATTAACTTAAATATGTTAAAGTAATGATTTAAAGCAACTCAATATCGACTGCTAAATGTGTATATACAAGAAAATAGACTTTATACCTGAATATAATATTGTCGATTTCTTCCAACTGCTTTGCCGGTTTGGCTTTATGTCAACTTCAGTAAGATGAAGAAGGTTAATTAACTTAAATATGTTAAAGTAATGATTTAAAGCAACTCAATATCGATTGCTAAATGTGTATATACAAGAAAATCGACTTTATAACTGAATATAAGATTGTCGAATTCTTCCAAATGCACTGCCGTTATGGCTTTATGTCAACTTCAGTAAGATGAAGAAGGTTAATTAACTTAAATATGTTAAATTAATGATTTAAAGCAACTCAATATCGACTGCTAAATGTGTATACACAAGAAAATCGACTTTATACCTGAATATAAGATTGTCGAATTCTTCCAAATGCACTGCCGTTATGGCTTTATGTCAACTTCAGTAAGATGAAGAAGGTTAATTAACTTAAATATGTTAAATTAGTGATTTAGGGCAACTCAATATCGACTGCTAAATGTGTATACACAAGAAAATCGACTTTATACCTGAATATAAGATTGTCGAATTCTTCCAAATGCACTGCCGTTATGGCTTTATGTCAACTTCAGTAAGATGAAGAAGGTTAATTAACTTAAATATGTTAAATTAGTGATTTAGGGCAACTCAATATCGACTAATAAATGTGTATATACAAGAAAATCGACTTTATACCTGAATATAAGATTGTCGAATTCTTCCAAATGCACTGCCGTTATGGCTTTATGTCAACTTCAGTAAGATGAAGAAGGCTAATTAACTTAAATATGTTAAATTAATGATTTAAGGCTATTCAATATCGACTGCTAAGTGTGTATATACAAGAAAATCGACTTTATACCTGAATATAAGATTGTCGAATTATTCCAAATGCAGTGTCGTTATGGCTTTATGTCAACTTCAGTAAGATGAAGAAAGTTAATTATCTTAAATCTGTTAAAGTAATGATTTAAGGCAATTCAACATCGACTGCTCTATGTGCATATAGAAGAACATCGACTTCATACCTGAATATAAGAATGTCGAATTCTTCCAAATGCACTGCCGTTATGGCTTTATGTCAACTTCAGTAAGATGAAGAAAGTTAATTAACTTAAATATGTTACATTAATGATTTAAAGCAAATCAAAATCGATTGCTAAATATGTATATACAAGAAAATCGGCTTTATACCTGAATATAAGATTGTCGAATTCTTCCAAATGCACTGCCGTTATGGCTTTATGTCAACTTCAGTAAGATGAAGAAAGTTAATTAACTTAAATATGTTACATTAATGATTTAAAGCAAATCATTATCGATTGCTAAATATGTATATACAAGAAAGTCGACTTTATACCTGAATATAAGATTGTCGAATTCTTCCAAATGCACTGCCGTTATGGCTTTATGTCAACTTCAGTAAGATGAAGAAAGTTAATTAACTTAAATATGTTAAATTAATGATTTAAAGCAACTCAATATCGACTGCTAAATGTGTATATACAAGAAAATCGACTTTATACCTAAATATAAGATTGTGGAATTTTTCCAAATGCACTGCCGTTATGGCTTTATGTCACCTTCAGTAAGATGTAGAAGGTTAATTAGCTTAAATATGTGAATTTGATGATTTGAAGCAACTCAATATCGATTACTAAATGTGTATATACAAGAAAATCGACTTTATGTCTAAATAAAGGATTGTGGAATTCTTCCAAATGCACTGCCGTTATGGCTTTATGTCAACTTCAGTAAGATGAAGAAGGTTAGTTAACTTAAATAAGTGAAGTAAATGATTTGGAGCAACTCAATATCGATTGCTAAATGTGTATTTACAAGAAAATCGGCTTTCTACCTTAATATAAGATTGTGGAATTCTTCTAAATGCACTGCCTTTATGGCTTTATGTCCACTTCAGTAAGATGAAGAAGGTTAATTAACTTAAATATGTTAAACTAATGATTTGATGCAACCCAATATCGATTGCTAAATGTGTATATACAAGAAAATTGGCTTTATACCTGAATATAAGATTGTCGAATTCTTCCAAATGCACTGCCGTTATGGCTTTATGTCAACTTCAGTAAGATGAAGAAGGTTAATTAACTTAAATATGTTAAATTAATGATCTGATGCAACCCAATATCGATTGCTAAATGTGTATATACAAGAAAATTGACTTTATACCTGAATATAAGATTGTCGAATTCTTGCAAATGCAGTGCCGTTATGGCTTTATGTCAACTTCAGTAAGACGAAGAAGGCTAGTTCACTTAAATATGTTAAAATAATGATTTAAGGCAATTAAATATCGTCTTCTAAATGTTTATATAAAAGAAATCGAGTGCGTACCTGAATATAAGATTGTCGAATTCTTGCAAATGCAGTGCCGTTATGGCTTTATGTCAACTTCAGTAAGACGAAGAAGGCTAGTTCACTTAAATATGTTAAAATAATGATTTAAGGCAATTAAATATCGTCTTCTAAATGTTTATATAAAAGAAATCGAGTGTGTACCTGAATATAAGATTGTCAAATTCTTCCAAATGCACTGCCGTTATGGCTTTATGTCAACTTCAGTAAGATGAAGAAGGTTAATTAACTTAAATATGTTAATGTAATGATTTAAAGCAACTCAATATCGACTGCTAAATGCGTATATACAAGAAAATCTACTTTATACCTTAATATAAATTTATCGAATTCTTCCAAATGCACTGCCATTATGGCTTAATGTCAACTTTAGTAAGATAAAGAAGGTTAATTAACTTAAATATGTTAAATTAGCGATTTAGAGCAACTCGATATCGACTACTAAATGTGTGTATACAAGAAAATCGACTTTATACCTGAATATAATATTGTCGAATTCTCCCAAATGCACTGCCGTTATGGCTTTATGTCAACTTCAGTAAGACGAAGAAGGTTAATTAACTTAAATATGTTAAAGTAATGATTTGAAGCAACCCAATATCGACTGTTAAATGTGTATATACAAGAAAATCGACTTTATACCTGAATATAAGATTGTCAAATTCTTCCAAATGCACTGCCGTTATGGCTTTATGTCAACTTCAGTAAGATGAAGAAGGTTAATTAACTTAAATATGTTAAAGTAATGATTTAAAGCAACTCAATATCGACTGCTAAATGTGTATATACAAGAAAATCGACTTTATACCTGAATATAAGATTGTCGAATTCTTCCAAATGCACTGCCGTTATGGCTTTATGTCAACTTCAGTAAGATGAAGAAGGTTAATTAACTTAAATATGTTAAAGTAATGATTTGAAGCAACTCAATATCGACTGCTAAATGTGTATATACAAGAAAATCGACTTTATACCTGAATATAAGATTGTCAAATTCTTCCAAATGCACTGCCGTTATGGCTTTATGTCAACTTCAGTAAGATGAAGAAGGTTAATTAACTTAAATATGTTAAATTAATGATTTAAAGCAACTCAATATCGACTGCTAAATGTGTATATACAAGAAAATCGACTTTATACCTGAATATAAGATTGTCGAATTCTTCCAAATGCACTGCCGTTATGGCCTTATGTCAACTTCAATAAGATGAAGAAGGTAAATTAACCTAAAGATGTTAAATTTATGATTTAAAGCAACTCAATATCGACTGCTAAATGTGTATATACAAGAAAATCGACTTTATACCTGAATATAAGATTGTCGAATTCTTCCAAATGCACTGCCGTTATGGCCTTATGTCAACTTCAATAAGATGAAGAAGGTAAATTAACTTAAATATGTTAAATTTATGATTTAAAGCAACTCAATATCGACTGCTAAATGTGTATATACAAGAAAATCGACTTTATACCTGAATATAAGATTGTCGAATTCTTCCAAATGCACTGCCGTTATGGCTTTATGTCAACTTCAGTAAGATGAAGAAGGTTAATTAACTTAAATATGTTAAATTAATGATTTAAAGCAACTCAATATCGACTGCTAAATGTGTATATACAAGAAAATCGACTTTATACCTCAATATAAGATTGTCGAATTCTTCCAAATGCACTGCCGTTATGGCTTTATGTCAACTTCAAGAAGATGAAGAAGGTTAGTTAACTTAAAGATGTTAAATTAATGATTTAAAGCAACTCAATATCGACTGCTAAATGTGTATATACAAGAAAATCGACATTATACCTTAATATAAGATTGTCAAATTCTTCCAAATGCACTGCCGTTATGGCTTTATGTCATCTTCAATAAGATGAAGAAGGTAAATTAACTTAAAGATGTTAAATTAATGATTTAAAGCAACTCAATATCGACTGCTTAATGTGTATATACAAGAAAATCGACTTTATACCTGAATATAAGATTGTCGAATTCTTCCAAATGCACTGCCGTTATGGCTTTATGTCAACTTCAGTAAGATGAAGAAGGTTAATTAACTTAAATAAGTGAAGTAAATGATTTGAAGCAACTCAATATCGATTGCTAAATGTGTATATACAAGAAAATCTATTTTATACTTTAATATAAGATTGCGGAATTCTTCCAAATGCACTGCCGTTATGGCTTTATGTCAACTTCAGTAAGCTGAAGAAAGTTAATTAACTTAAATATGTGAAGTTTGTGATCTGAAACAACTTAATATCGATTGCTAAATGTGTATATATAAGAAAATCGACTTTATACTTAAATATAAGATTGTGAAATTCTTCCAAATTGACTGCCTTTATGGCTTTATGACAACTTAAGTAAGATGAAGAAGTTTAATTGACTTATATAGTATATGTAAAGTTTGTGACCTGAAACAACTCAATATCGATTGCTAAATGTGCATATATAAGACTTTATACTTAGATATAAAGTTGTGGAATTCTTCCAAATTGACTGCCGTTATGGCTTTATGTCAACTTCAGTAAGATGAAGAGGGTTAATTAACTTAAATAAGTAAAGTAAATGATTTGAAGCAACTCAATATCGATTGCTAAATGTGTATATACAAGAAAATTGACTTTTTACCTGAATATGAGATTATCGAATTCTTCCAAATGCACTGCCGTTATGGCTTTATGTCAACTTCAGTAAGATGAAGAAGGTTTGTTATCTTAAATATGTTGAATTAATGATTTGAAGCAACTCAATATCGATTGCTGAATGTGTATATTCAAGAAAATCGACTTTATATCTAAATATAAGATTGTCGAATTCTTCCAAATGCACTGCCATTATGGCTTTATGTCAACTTCAGTAAGATGAAGAAGGTTAATTAACTTAAATATGTTAAATTAATGATTTGAAGCAACTCAATATCGATAGCTAAATGTGTATATACAAGAAAATCGACTTTATACCTTAATATAAGATTGTAGAATTCTTCCAAATGCACTGCCGTTATGGCTTTATGTCAACTTCAGTAAGATAAAGAAGGTTAATTAACTTAAATAAGTGAAGTAAATGATTTGAAGCAACTCAATATCGATTGCTAAATGTGTATATACAAGAAAATCAACTTTATACCTTAATATAAGATTGTGGAATTCTTCCAAATGCGCTGCCGTTATGGCTTTATGTCAACTTCAGTAAGATGAAGAATGTTAATTAACTTAAATAAGTGAAGTAAATGATTTGAAGCAACTCAATATCGATTGCTAAATGTGTATATACAAGAAAATCGACTTTATACCTGAATATAAGATTGTCGAATTCTTCCAAATGCTCTGCCGTTATGGCTTTATGTCAACTTCAGTAAGATGAAGAAGGTTAATTAACTTAAATATGTTAAATTAATGATTTAAAGCAACTCAATATCGACTGCTAAATGTGTATATACAAGAAAATCGACTTTATACCTGAATATAAGATTGTCGAATTCTTCCAAATGCACTGCCGTTATGGCTTTATGTCAACTTCAGTAAGATGAAGAAGGTAAATTAACTTAAATATGTTAAATTAATGATTTAAAGCAACTCAATATCGACTGCTAAATGTGTATATACAAGAAAATCGACTTTGTACCTGAATATAAGATTGTCAAGCTACCTGTTGCTGCCACCGCTGCTGCGTAGCAGTTGTGGTGTTGCGAGCTGCTGTTTGCAGGTGTGAGAGCGAATATGTGCTGATGGTATTGGCAGACGTGAGAACATATAATTGCTGACTCAGTCCACGCGTTACTTTTGGGTGCAACTTGAAACTTGTTATTTCCGTTCATGATTCTGAGTGCGCTACTTGTTGCTAACTCATGCCACGCGCAATATTTTGGGGCTCCTTCAATTGCATTCTTGCGTCGCGTCCTCGGACCTTTCTCTTGACACCTGAGTGATGTTTTCTACTACTCTTACTATTGCAGCCTGTCGCTTCAGCGTTTTATAGAATGTTATTATGGAAAAAAGTACGGCGATAATTATTATTACCATGAAAATTATTGACGTCGTTGTCAACCCTTTTTCATACCCATCGGTTAGCTGTTCCATCAGCTGGCGATTTACCAGCGCCCGGTGCCGCAAGTAAGGTAAGCTCATTATGTTATCGTGTCCAGTTATATTTATCCGAGCCGCCCAAGGGATTTCAGCTTCCTTTATTTGAAGGCCATTCCGGTTAACGAAGGTTGTTTCATTTATACTTGCCTTATCAGGAAACATTACCAGGTAAGTACCTTTGTTTAGCGAAATGGTCTCGCTCTCAGAAGTTACCGTGGCGGCGGAGTCGTTTATGATGACCATACCATCATCAATTTCTTGTAAGGAATCTAGTTCGCCAAATGTTGTTCTACACTCTGCGGTGACGCTGGCTACCAGTTGTTGAGCTCAAGTTGTTATATTCGATTTTCTGCAAAACTGCATGGTAGTCCCTGCACAGCCATCCCAGGAATAGATGTCTTTACCACAAACCGCTACGGAGTTGTCGCGTAGTATAGCATTTTGTTGTTGTGAGCTACTGGTAATACAATTTTTCTTTTACACATAAGCTTAGGTCTAGGATACTTAACTAGGAAGTGAAAAAGGTTATTATCATGAAATACTTAGAGACTAATAACAAATCAGTTACAGTTAAGTTGTTGAGAGACTCGGTCTTCAAGATTGAATCAATTTCAATATTATCAAAAATGATTGGGTTTAATAATCCCAACTGTGCTAAGGCGATTGAGAAGATAATGTTATCTAGGTCTGTAATAATAGCCCTATTTCGGGCCAAATGAATTTCGTAAAGGTGTCCGGTATCTATCTGTTCTAGTTTTTTTATTCTTGAAATTTCATTTACTGTATTGGTTAAATCGGTAATCTGTTCCTGGAACTTTGAGTTTATTGCTACTTGGCGATTGTTATTGTCCCAAAGCCTATCAAGCTCTAAAGTTACTTTCTGAAAATCGTCGAAGACCGGCGTGCCTGCCACAACCTTAAGAGCAGTTCCCAAGAAGTTTAGGCTACGTGAATGTCTTGTCGGTCCGAAGAAGCTTGTCGATTCGGTCCAGGTCAGCATTCATCAGTTTTGTCATGTGGCGTTTTGGGTACAGTTCAATGGTCAATTCAGCGTAGGCAGCCAGGTTTGTCGTATGTCTGATATTATCGTACGAGTCCCATAAAACCACGTCACCATTCGTAATCGGTAAGTAGTCTGAGTGTGAAAAATCCACAATCTTACAAACTGTGGAGGTCGAGTTCAAGCTAAGCATAAAGAGCAGAGGTCTAAAAAGAGAAGGAAAGACAGAAGCAAAGAAGATCGTAAGATTTAAAAATATTTTATTCGACTATCGGAGATTATCCTTATGAACTATTCTACCTTTAACCCTGACCGTAGAACCCAGGTCCTCCTGGACTATGCCCTCCACATGTAAGGGGGTAAGTTTGTTTCCCAACCGTCTATTTGACTTAATGTGGACTGTTTTTCCAACGGCAAATGTTCTCGCTATCCTGTTTTTGTTATGCGTCCTTAACATTGCTTCTTGAGCCTTTTCTACCTTATTTTTTGCTTCTGTCCCACCTACCCGGGAATAAAAAACATCCAAGGGTTTTTCGCCAGTTACGGAGTGAATGCTCTTATTGTATTGTATTGAATTGTGGCCAGTAAAATTAAGTCCACAGTATCTTCAATTCCTTTTTCTAATTTAAGGCATCTAGCTGTTTCCCCCATATTGCTATGAAATCTCTCCACCTGCCCATTAGAAGTACTATGCAGAGGAGGAGCATTCACAATTTCAATGTCGAAAAGGTCTCTAAGGCACGATCTTATTGTATTTGAGTTTAATGATTTTTCATTATCGCAGAAAATAATTTTGGTTCCTGCGAACATATTGACCAGTTGCAGAATACGCGGCTTAATATCGATTATGGTTCGTGAAGGGATTGGTTGCACTACTGCAAACTTGGATAGCTTCTCCACACAAGTAAGGAAATATGTGGCATTAGTACAGAATATGTCAATATGGAGAAATTCACCGGGAAAAGATGGAATGGGTGTTTTTCCTATGGGAAACTTTACTGGATGTCTGACATATTTAGCTTTATTGCAGACTTTACAATTCGACGCCACCTCCTTAGTTTTTTTCTCCATTCTCGGAAAAAAATTATCTTCAAGAATTTGTTTAACATTTTCTTGAGAGGCACGATGGGCTCTATTATGTTCTTGTGTAATTATTTCAATTTGTTCGTTAGGATCGAAAATGTCCGTAACAAATTTAGTTGTGTGACGGAATCTTGTATTTGGGAAAGTACTCCCTAGCCAGTTTTGGATTTGCGCCAGCAGAGGTAGCTCGCAGTGAATGCCGTTGACCACGTCGGATTTTACCACTTCTGGTAGCATTTTAAACAAACTCTCATTATCAGGAAATGTGAGAAAATGGCGTAACTTATTTCCAAAAATAACAAATGTCCTTTTGTCCGGATGTAAGCCAGATTCCAAAATTAGTTGGTTTTTATGGACATTTACTGGTTTTGAAACTGTTTTCACTGTATAAGTAAGAGACTGTTCGCTGTGAATAGTGGCAGCAGTGTTGTTGTTCCTTTTTGTCAAGGGTTCTGGAAATCATTGTAATCGGTCTCCCCCCTTGAGAAAGAACCGCACCTAGGGCGTGTGAAGAAGCATCAGTGGTTAGGTCGAAAGCCTTTCTAAAGTCCGGATAAGCTAACATAAAATCTTCTGATGTTAGTATACTCTTCAATTTATTAAATGCATTCACTTGTTCTTGGTCAAATGATATTTCAATATTTTTTGATTGAGAGGCCGACACTTTACCAAATTCGCCCCTAAGGATGCTAGTTATTAGTTTAGCAATTTTTGCATAGTCACGAACGAAGCATCTGTAATACCCAGCCATTCCAAAAAGGACCTAACACCTCTCAATGTTGTTGGCTGTGGGAAGTTTTGGTTTGCTTCAATTTTCTGCGGGCATGTTTTTATTCCTCCTTTTGATATTAGAAATCCGAGGTATTCAAGTTCTGCCTTAAAAACTTTTGATTTCTCAACAGAAACCCTCATATTTGCTTCAGGGAAACTCACTAAAATATCCTCTACGTGTTTCAAGTTGTCTTCCTTATTTTATGAAAAAATGATCACATCATCAATATAAACAAAGCAGTACTTGCCAATGTGTTCTCTAAGAACGTCGTCTGTTGCCCTCTGAAAAATGCCAGGTGCATTCTTAAGGCCAAAGAGAAGACGGCAGAATTCGTACTTTCCATTACACACAGAGAAAGCGGTTTTTTCACGATCACGTTCGGCGAGCTCAATTTGATGAAACCCCGACTTAAGGTCCAAGGTTGTGAAGAGCTGGGCTCTTCCCAAGTTTGATAATATTACCCCTACGTTTGGTATGGGATATGAGTCTTCAATGGTTTTCTCGTTCAATTTTCGAAAATCAATTACTAATATTTTCCTTTTAACTCCGTTCTCATCGAAACCCTTTTTGTCTACCACCCAAATGGGATTGTTGTATGGCGACCGCGAACGTCGGATAATATCATGTTGGAGGAGATCCTCTATTTCTGTTTTTACAAAATCAGCGACTCCCATTGGGTATGGTTTGAACTTTGCGTAAGTCGGCTCATTATCCCTAGTACGGATTGTGGCCACAATATTAGTGTTGTATGGTAGTTTCTCGTTTGGGTCAGCAAAAACTCCTGAAACGCGCTCTAACATACCATTAAATTCCAGTAACATCTTGACCCTGGAGAAAATGAATAATTTCCTTACCAGAGTTGTATTTGATAATTTTTTTTCAAATTAATATTGGCTTGAACCTTGTTCAGCAAGTCCAAACCTACTATTCATCAAAGAGAGTTAGATTTGGCAGGACGAAAAATTCAGATACCACTCCAAACAAGTGTACCTTGCATTTTTTTCCAATATTGGTGAATCCATGAATGGATTTCACCGTGAATTCCATATCAACAGGCTTCACTCCTTTTAGGCCTTTTAGAGGCCTGATGTAGTTCTTGGAGGCACCCGTGTCGACAAGAAACTTTACCTCCCGTCCACCTAGTGACTTAGAAATCCAGGGCAGGAGGGACTTACCCCTAAAAAATTCACTTCTTCTGCCTCTAGGTCCTCAACAACTGGCTCAGATAGCTACTCGTAAGAGTCTGAGCTTAACTCGGTATTTCGATCTTTCTTCAAATTGTTTACCCTTTGCAGTTTTGGTCCTGTTCGACGGTCCGACGCTGCCTGACGCTTTTGACCACCGTCGTCTCTTACGTTACTTTTAAATTGCCATAGGCGAGAATATGAAGGATCCACATCCATTGGTTCGTGTCGCGGCTGAGAGTTTCGAAATCCTATTTGACGGTTCTACTGAAAATTTTGTTGACGGTATTGGCCATTATTTTGGTTATCACCCCGGTGCTGCCTTACGAAATAAGGATTTTTCTGATTATCCGAATTTGTTGTATTTAGCATATTTTGATTATTGTTATCTTTTGCCCTTTGGCTGCTCTCTGCCTGAAGTGAAACCTTCTTATGGGAGGGTTTTGAAATCTCGATCGGCAACCTTTTTGGTGACGCTCGCTCTAACGAAGTAAGTAAGAGTGAGAGGCCTCCGGGAATCGAGCGAGAGTGAGACGGACTACCTTACGTCTCGTCTATCGGGCGAGAGTGAGAGGCCTTCGTGTATCGTGCGAGAATGAGACGGAAGATTTTCTGTCTTTCATGTCATTCTCTGCGTTCAGGCGGCGTCGCGATCGCGGAAAACAGCTGTTGGTTTCTAACACAGTGTGTTTATAATCACTGTGTTAGTATTTTGTTTTTGTGCGTGTCTTCATTACTTAAATCGAGAGTTTTGTGCAAATATGCCGAAGTCGGGTGCAGAAAGGACAAAAACGTGGCGAGAGAAAAAACGGGCGTGTGAAGGAATTGATCAGAATAGAAAACGGAAAAAAAGTAGAACTGAAATTGAACGAGATAGCAGGGAACGGAGGCAAACACGTGCTAACCTCTTACGTGACAGTGTGGACGATAGTGTAAATAATCCAGAGAATGAACTATTAGCAACGACTTCGACTCATCCTCCTCCTGATTGTGATGTACATAGTGGTGATCGATTACAATATTCAGACTTTAATAAGTTTAAAACTGCACATAAGAACTTTCACCGTGATTTTATAAATAATCCATTCGGTTTTACGTGTTGTGTATGTGATAGATTATGGTTTAAAAATGACTTGAAGACTCTATCCGTTGAGAATGAAATTCGTATTCAACAAAAATTCCCAGAATTCAGAAGTAATAATGAGCTGGCATGCACCAGCTGTCGCCAGGCTTTGAGGAGAGACAAAATTCCAACATTGTCGAAATGGCTTTGTATATCCCCCGATCCCTGCACATCTTCCGAAGTTAGATTTGGTGTCCGAGAGACTCATTTCTCCTAGAATTCCATTTATGCAAATTCGCAGATTGCGTCATGTGCATGGACAATTTGGAATTTTTGGGCAGGTATCCAATGTTCCAGTGGATGTCAATACAATGGTCAATTACTTGCCCGGGAACATTGACGACGATCACTGTGTTTACTTTCATATCAAGAGAAAAAAAATCATCGATCAAGCTACTTGACAGGTTTAATAAACAAGAGAAATATTAAAATATGGCTAAGATGCTTAGTACCGAGTCCATTGTATCAACTGTACGACATCAAAGTTGATGAATCTTTCTTTAATGAGGATTGTGTCGTTCATCAGATACCTATAGATGTGGGATTTTGCCTCCACATACGCTTCCGATTGAGATAAACAACACTTCCACAATTCCAAAATTACACTTTATTGCTTAACTTTTTAATTGTAGTTTTTATAACAGTTTAAATTTCAGTTTATTACAGTTTTAATTAGGGTTTGTATAAAAATTAAGCTCACAATGACATTGAAATAATATGTTGAATTAAAGCACAGTGCGGATAAAATTTGATTTGCACAAAATGCCGAAAACACAAGATTGAGTAGAATACCGAAGACACACTTTCCGCCGATGAAATCAGTTTAACGACTGACTTTAGCTTTTGTTCTCTTTGTCTTTCGCAGCTACCCGCTTTCGTTGGCGGAGTTGCCACCGATCTATATTCTCACATTCGGCCGTCCTGATGTGTTTTTCGACTCGAATGACAAACTTCATGGTTTGATAAATTCACATACAGTACTTGTCTTGTTTGCTCCTTCGTCATTTCCTACCTTCTCTACCTCATATCTCCCGTGGTTTAACTTACCGGTTATAACGTATGGTCCCAGATATTTAGGTTTTAACTTTGTGTTTGTTCCGAATTGTGTTTTCTTTATCGCAACAAGTTCTCCTACTTTATATTCCTTCTCTGCTTTTCGATTCTTGTTAAAATTTTTCCGATTTTCTCTTTGGATTTTATTTATATTTTCTTGAGTTTTTTTGTCTAATTGTGTCTCTCTAAGTTCAGTTCCTCTAAAGTTAATTCGTCAAGTATTTCTTTTAAGTTTGGTAAATTTCCTACATGCATGTCTAAGCCAGTAAGAACTTTGAAAGGTGGTGCTTTCGTACTTCTCGGTGCTGTACTATTTATGATCTGCTGAACTTTGTCGACGCGACTGTACCAGTGAGCCGGTTCACTATGGCATAGCTTCGCAAGCATGGGTATAACTATTTTGTGGACTCTCTCTACCTGACCATTTCCTCTCGGAACCCCTGTTGTAATCTGCAAGTGTTGTACGTTTTCTTGTTCGCAATATTTTTTAAATGCGTTTGAAGTGAATGCACTTCCCCTGTCCGTTATTACTCGTTTCGGATTACCGAAAACTGACGCCTGCTTCAACAATCTGTCTATCACCTCCTCTGCCCCTGTCGATTTCGTTGGGTATAGCCAAACAAATTTACTAAATGCATCTATGACAACTAGTATGTGGTTGTACTTTTTACGAGTTTCTGCTAATCGACCGACGTGGTCTATATGATAGGTGCCTAAAGGTTCACATGCTTTATCGATTGGATTCAAAAGCCCTTCTTTTTTCCCTGACTTGGACTATGCATTCTACGCAACTTCCAATTACTTTACCAATTTTGGTTTTTGATCTTGGGATAAATTATAGTTTTTCAATAATGTCTTGAGTCTTCTTTGTTCCAAAATGGCCTTGATTGTGTGCTATACGTATTATTTCGTCTTCCATTGAGGTGGGTATCACTAAAAGTTCTTTGTCGGGGTCTTTATATAAAATTTCATTTCTTAAAAAGTAATATTCGTATTGTTCGTTTATCAAAATTTTCTTAACAGCCTTAATCCACTCATCATTTTCCTGCGCCTCTCGTAATCTAAACTTTAGCGAGTCTTCGATTATTAAACAATATGCTCGGCTGAGTGCATCAACATGCCTCATACGTGTTCCTGCTCTGTGTTCTACGGTGTAATCGTATTGTTGAAGGTATATTGCCCATCTCATTATTCGGTCTGTAACGTCACGTTTGTTCATTGTCAACGCGAAAGCATTGCAGTCCGTCACTATTTTAAACTTCAAGTCCCTGAGATAAATTCGCTACTTTTTTACCTACATAATTACTGCTAATACTTCCAGTTCATAAGAACTATACTTTTCTTCTGCTGGGGTCGTCTTCCTACTCATGTGTTCTATTGGATGTAATTGTTGATCTTCTCCGTCTTTCTGTAACAACATTGCTCCATAACCATATTTCGATGCATCAGCATGAACCTCTGTATATGCTGTCGGATTAAACAATTTTAGAGCTGGCGCGTTCACTAATGCGTTCTTCAATTCCTGAATAGCTAACAAATGTCCGTCCGTTAAAACAAATTTCGCTTCCTTTTTCAATAACTCCGTTATTGGTTTAGCTATCACAGCGTAGTTACAAACGAAGCGTCTAAAAAATGATGTTAATCCTAAGAATCGTTGAATTTCCTTCTTATTTGACGGTATCGGAAACTTTTCAACAGCCCTAGTTTTTTCACTTGAAGGCAATATTCTGCCATTTTCTATAATGTAACCTAAAAAGTGTATTTGTCTCTTTAAAAATTGGCATTTTGATCATCTGATATTCAACCCGTATTCACTTGTTCGATTTAGAACGACCTTAAGCTTTTCTATTCCCTCATTTCCATCTTTTGCCGGGATAACAATGTCGTCCATATACACGATTATAGTGCCATCTCTCAACAAGTCGTGGAAAATTGCCTGAATGAACCTACAAAATACTGCCGGCGAATTAGATATACCAAACGGTACGAAACAAAATTCATACTGACCCGTTTGCGTCACGAATGAAGTGAACTTCCTAGACTCTGGTTCTATCGGAACATTGAAAAATCCATCTTTTAAATCTAATGTCGTAAAAACATATGCGCCATATAACCTATTAAGAACTTCGTCGATGACTGTCATCGGAAAATTATCTCTTATTATTTTTTCATTTAATTTCCTATAGTCTACGCATAATCTTTTTGATCCGTTTTTCTTAGTCGTTAGTACTATCGGCGAAGAGTATTCCAAGGTACTTATACGGATGATGCCTTCTTTCAGCCATGCTGCCACCTGACTATTTACAAATTCCTGGTTTTTAAATGACATTCTACGCGGGCGCTGATAAACTGGTAATTCGTCCGATAAGATTAATTTCATTTCTATTGGTGACTTTTCCGGTTTCCTAGGCTCATAAGTTTTTATTAACTTTTCAATTACCCTCACATTTTCTTTACTGATATTCGATAAATCTGCGTTTCCCCGCTCATCAATTTCCTCAAAATCGCTTGTTAAACATAACATTTCAAATTCTTTGAACCAAAAACGTTTTTCCCTCAATGCTATTCCCAGAATCCGTTTCATTTCTTTTTTGCGTCTCGTCCACGGAAGTGATATTGCTACCTGTTACCGCAGCAACAGGTACGACTAATACCGCAGCATCATCTGTCGCACATGGCCTACCATCACTCTCGACACGAGTTCACACTACTGTAACCGCAGCTACAGTTGTCGTTAGTGGTTTAAACAGAATTTCATCCTGTTAACAACAAGTTCTAATTTCATTAGGACATCGCACCCTATAATTGCAGCGTATGGGATGTCCCTTTCTTTTACCACATGAAAAGCTATTTTCAACAAAACTTCATCCACATAGATTTCGGCATCAAAGCAACCCAATGTCGTGACTTTGCCTTTTCCTGCTCCACTCAAATGTAACTTATTCTTTCCTAGTTCTACGTCACCTAACATCCTAAGTGTATCATATCTCATTACACTGTATTTACTTCCTGTATCTACTAATGCTGAAAATGTAAAATTATTCATAGTAATTTCCATAAAATAAAAATCTTTTGATTTCTTTGCGATACCTTCTGCTTTACCATCTTCTATCACGCTTAGATTTGCTCGTTTTACGTCTTTTGTCTGTTCTTTACATTCGTATGAAAAATTTCCGGTTTATTTGCATTTAAAACACGTAACAGTGTTCTTTTTCTGACAATCTTCTGCTATATGTCCTTCTTTTCTACATTTATAGCAAATATTTCTTGAATTATTTGGAGTATTTTTAACGTCAACTTCACTTGTGTGAGAATGATTAGGTGCACTTGGCTTGTTTAACGAATAGTTAGGCCCTTTCACTTTCTCGTACACATGCAGTTGATCTTTCAAATCTCTTAAGTTCTCTGCCTGATATAGCATTGTCTTATTCACCCTAGCATCTGGTATGCCATCAACAAAATATGTAATAATACTCTGGTCATCAAGTGCTATCGGTTTTCCCATTTCAACCAATTCATACAGATATTCATTTAAACTTTCTTTGTATTGTTTACGCCTATTTCTCATAGCACGGTGAATTTCTGCTGCACATATTTTCTCTCCAAACTCATCAATAAGAGCATTTTTTAGAGTTCCCCAATCTCTCACTCCCACTAACCCACGCGCAAATATTTTAGCAGCGCCACTCAATAGTTGTTTCGCATAAACAAACTTTTGAAGCTCATCTCAACTCACTGTGTCAGCCACATCTTCAAATTCAGCAATCCAATGATTGACGTCTATGGAATTGTCACCAGTAAAAGAGGATACGCTATCTCCGATATCGCGAAGTGTAAAAGCAATCCTTTCTGTTCTTTCCGTACGTGTTGCATTTTCCCTTGCGTTAGCCACGGTCGTATAAGAGTGTTCGCTTCCACTCATATCGTCACCCTGATCGTTCATTCGGTTTTCATTAAAATGCCCTATCAGTCTAGTTTCTAAATCTTTTTTAAGTCCATGTGTATTTAAATTAAGATCCCTTAATTTCGTTCTCAACTCCTCAACAGTCATCGCGCGTATTTCTTCGGTATTCATTTTCTTACAAATATCTTAACTTATATGTACATAAATATATGTTGTATAGAAATGAACAAAAGAATATTTCTTATTAGAATATTTCTTACGAACTATTGGCTGCTCTCTCTGGCTCTTTCAGTCCTGCACGTTTCTGCTTCTTCTGTTGTATCTGGTACTATTGGTTTTGCTGTTTCTGCTTCTTCCGCTGGTTCTGTTTCTCGTCGTTTTGCAATGTTGCACCGAGTACTTGTTGTACTCTTTTACTCAGCCGATATTTTCAGTCGATGGCGCGACTGCGCTTTTTCTCATTAGACGCTGATTCGGCGTCACTTCAAATAAAGTTTTAAATTTCTGTACCTTGCTGTCTTTTTGTATGTACGTACTTATGTATACGCAAACTTGCACGCACTCACATATAAACGCGTATACTATTATGATGTATGCCGAAATTTTTTTTTATTTATTTATTATTATTTTTTTTTCTTTTTTACTTTTTTCCACTTTTTTTGGTTGAGCCCCCAATTGTGGGATTTTGCCACCACATACGCTTCCGATTGAGATAAACAACACTTCCACAATTCCAAAATTACACTTTATTGTTTAACTTTTTAATTGTAGTTTTTATAACAGTTTAAATATCAGTTTATTACAGTTTTAATAAGGGTTTGTATAAAAATTAAGCTGATTGATGATTGATGATGACATTGAAATAATATGTTGAATTAAAGCACAGTGCGGATAAAATTTGATTTGCACAAAATGCCGAAAACACAAGATTGAGTAGAATACCGAAGACACACTTTCCGCCGATGTCATCAGTTTAACGACTGACTTTAACTTTTGTTCTCTTTGTCTTTCGCACCTACCCGTCTTCGTTGGCGGAGTTGCCACCGATCTATATTCCCACATAGATGAACTGAGTGAAGACATCCCCATGGAGGAGAGCCTGTTCGCTCAGCAACACACATTACTCTGGAATGACGATAAATATTTGAGGATTGCTCCTCCCTCACAATCTATTATTTGATGAGCATGCAGAAGAGTTATCTTTCCCTACTATCTATCTCGGACAATTCCGGCGCTTTGGTGAAGATCTCAACGTGACTCCATTCATGATGGCTACCAGTGAGCTAAGGAGATCTGATCGACGTGGGGTTACACCTCATCATTTACTCTATATGGCAATGGAAATTATGAGGTTTAGAGTTCGTGACAGTCTATCCATTGCTTTTAAACACGTAGGTAAAGACACAAAAATTACACGTGAACAAATTCAATCAGAGGAGTATATAAATCATTGTATAGAAAGAAACTTGGCTTTTCTACGTTGTATCCCTAACTCGACTTGGTATTGGGCTGAAAGAAAGAGAGACTTATTCGCAATGATCAGACAACTCGGAAAACCCACGTTATTCCTAACTATGAGTGTTAATGAAGTTGGTTGGCCCTCATTATTACAATTATTATATAAATTGAAGAATAATGGAGCAGAAATTACAGAACAAGATGTTCAGGAACTCCATTATATTGAAAAGAGCACACTCATCAATGAAGATGCTGTAACATGTGCCATCTATTTTAATAAGCTCATCAATGTTATAATGAACATACTTTAGTCCAAAAAGTCTTCTCCCTACGGGAAATATTGTGTTGTTCATTATTTTAAAAGAATTGAATTCCAGCATCGTGGGAGCCCCCATGCACACATTCTGCTATGGCTTGAGAATGCTCCAGCGGATCCAGTAGGTGCTGACCGACTAAAAGCTATTGAACTAGTTGATACATTGATATCAGTGGCCACTTCAGAATCGTCGGGGAACATCAAACTACAGACACATAAGCACACGTTCACATGTTACAAAAAAATAGCTGCGAACGCTCATCAAAAATGCAGATTTGAAGCTCCATTCATGCCATGCAGATACACAACTATACTGACACCAATGCAGAAAAAAGAACCAGGATTTCACACGTATAAACAACATTACAACACGATAAGAACAAACTTAGAGAACAATGACTATGCTGATATTGATAGTTTCTATCAGGGAAATGGAATACTAACAGATGATTACTACATGAATGTGCTTCGAGCTGGCATCAATCGTCCCAGAGTATTTCTTAAACGTCAACCCATGGAAAAGTGGCATAATCCATTCAACCCATTCATTTTCAATATTTTGAAATCAAACATGGATGTGCAATTTATCACCGAAGAATACTCATGTGCTGCATACGTAGTGGAATACGTTAATAAAACGATCCGTGGAATTAGCAATCTCCAACGCAACATCACTGAAATAATGAATGAACATCCAGAGTTCGATATTGTCGAAATTACTAGGAAAATGAGCGTTGACATGCTAAATACTGTCGAAATTACCAGTCAGGAAGCTGCGTGGTACCTTCTGCGTGAACCGATGTCAAAGTCTTCTTCAGCTGTTACCTATATTTCAACAATATGGCCGATCGAAAGACAAAGAATTCGAAAAACTCAGAAAGAACTCAATGAAATGGATGCTGATGATGATGCAACAAACATATGGAAAGAAAATTGGTTTGACAAGTACGAAAAGAGACCTGAAGAGCTAGAAGATGTCAATTTGGCCCAGTTTGTTGCTCATTATACACTGAATAATCAGGGGAATTGGACACGAAGGAAAGGACTTCGGATTATTCGGTACAGAAACTACGACATGGCTGATGATTTCAGTGAATACAAACGGGAAATGGTGACTTTGTATACTCCATTCCGAGACGAAGAAAATGAAATTCTTGCAGAAACTAAATTCATACAGATTAACGACGACAACGAAATGTTGATTTTGGGGCGACATAAAGAATTCTCATCGAATTTAGATATCCAGAAAACCATCGAGATATGCCGAAAGTTGTGTCGTGAAGATGAATTAAATCAAGATGATGCTGAAGGAGACAACGTAGGTCGCCTTTTTCCTGAAGCAAATCCTTTTCAAGAATTGTATAACGCTGACCTCATAATGAACGACGATCTGCGGTTAGCAACACTTAACAAACTGGGTGCTATCGCAAAGAAGAGGATAATTTAATGTCCAATGAACAATTTTATGAACTAAGGAGAATGGCCAATCAGAGGCAGAAAGCACTCCTGATGCATGTGATTGCTAATCTCATCAAACCGATCACCACTCCAAGTTTTCTTCACTGGGCCAGTAGGATGTGGGAAGACATTCCTCATTAGACTCCTCATGGAAATTTACAACCGCTTCATAGATAATGATGGTTTTTGCAATGCTTGCATCGCATTTGCATCAACAGGAAAGGCTGCAATAGCAATTGATGGTACGACAATCCACACTGCATTGAAAATATCCCTTTCCAAACTATTACCATTATCAATTGAAGTGGCTCAACAGTACAGAATGCTAATCAAATACGTCCAAGTTATACTCATCGATGAGGTCAGTATGGTAGGAGCGGAATTGCTGTCTCAAATTGACGCACGGTTAAAACAAATAACAGGAAATTTTCAAGATAATTTTCGAGGAATGGATATCATTTTCATAGGTGATTTGCGTCAGTTACCTCCAGTGCGAGCTACACCCATCTATCAAGCAACAAAACGACGCATAGCAGCACCAACACTTTGGCGTGACTTGAAGTTCTATGAATTGGATAAAGTCATGAGACAAGCGAATGCTGATTTCTCCTCTTTATTAACTAAAATTGGAAATGGCGAAGAATTGGATCAAGAACAGATACACCTAATCGAATCTCGTTTTATACAAGAGAGGAAGCAGATCGTCTTTGTCCACATGGAATTCGGCTAAATTTGAAAAATAATGCTGTAAACGAATACAATTTGACAATTCTTAATTCTGCAGAGAATAAAACAGTCTCAATAGCTACTGATGTATTCACCGGCTGCCATAATGCTGAGCAAATCATTTGTACGACAAAAATTGCATAAGAAAACGGTAATAGACACTGGAGGTCTGCCCTACGAAATAATACTGGTGTTAGATAAATGGTATATAATAACAACCAATTTGAACTTCTACGATATATTTGAACAATAATAAAATGATTTTCGTCAAAAGAAATCATCTGCCATTGGTATCAGCGTGTGCTATTACTATCCACAAGTCTCAAGGTGGTACGTTTAATCAAATCGTCTATGAATACGAAAAGACACATTCACAACAACTTCTTTACGTAGCCTTGTCCCGTGTCGCAAGTATACATGGATTGTACATCGTTGCGAAGGATGGAAAGAACAAATTTTATCATGGACGGAAAAAAGCTCAATCAGTGGACAAGCTACAATCAGAATTTAGAAGATTATCAACAAATCCATTGATAACTTTGACTGGCATTCTCCGAGAGTTCATCAGCAGACCAGGCTTATCAATAACAACCCTCAATTGCCAAAGCTTAGGAGCTCATAGCGGAGATTTGAATGATCCGGTGATTCTACGGTCTAATATATTGATACTTTCAGAGACGTGGAAGGAAAACGATCAAGAAATTGATGTTCCCAATTTTAATTGTGTCGTACAGTTCAAAAGACATAATGTGAGAACAGGGGATGTCCCAATACTTTGCAATACTGCTCATGGAACGAACATCATGACACCCAATATGGACCTGAACTTGAAACAACTAGAATCGCTTTCAATTGGGTTGTCATCTGTTGGAGAAATATGTGCAGTTGAATGTCGCACAGAAAGCCACCATCAAATCAGAAGATGGCGAAAATAATAGAGTTTATTCACCTTCACTTGCTGCCGTATACTCCAGTGGGGGCTGCAGAAGTTGGAGTAGAGCTGGACAAAATACCTATGATTCTAGGTGGAGATTTTAATGTTAATTTTTCTTCAGAGGATTCCACGCCATTAATTCAGTTCTTTCAACAGAAATTGTCATTGGAAATGAACAATTCACCAATTGAATCGACTACACGCCATGGTACCACGATCGATGCAGTTTTCTTACGTTATATCGAAAATTTTGAGTCAAGAGTCTTCATTACCTATTTTAGTTACCACAAACCTCTCATTTCGTTCATGAAGAGTCTATCAGAGAATGAAGGTGAAGCCTTCATATTCATATTCATACTAATATTATTGTATCTTGAAAAAGTATAATTATTATGATGAATAAATTAATATTTACTATCAAGAAGTGTTTGACATATCAATAATGAAGTGTTTGACATAAAGTTTTTTCAACACCTGAAAGTATTTCGGGTCCTTGGTCATTGCAAATTGATAGATGCTAGCATCGCTATTCATAGTTTTGGTAACAAAATCGTGCTTACTTAATGCTAATTACTTACTTTTATTGATGAAAACATTACCTAGAAAACTTTACTCGATAATTTCACTCATTAAAAATTTATTTTAGGGTGGAATCTAGTGTTGGTGTTCCAGTTTATAAAACTCATATGAAATTAACCATTATAAACGTTAGCAGTGGCGATGATGGCATTTACAAATGTGTGGCCAAAAACCCACGTGGAGAAACCGATGGTGTCATTCGGCTGTACGGTAAGTTTAAATTAACTGTTGCCCACAAATATGGCAAGATTTGCGAACTGAAATATGGGTTTGGTGTTACAGAGTTTGTCCGGAAAGTAATAGGACTGATTTTTTTCCGCCGCGACTGTATTTCGGAACATGCCCGCACCTACTAACGAACGAGCGGTTGCTCAGTTATCTGCGAGCACCTGGAGAGACAGGACAAACATTTTCACGCGACATGTTTCTGTAAGTGGTGCAAGCTGAAAATGCAGCGTTCGTTAGAGCAGAGGTAGGCGAATCATTCTGTGTGAAACTCAGTAAATCTGCGACAGAAACAATTATATGATAAATTACCGAATGCAAATCAGGCTTCAGTTCATTTTTGGAGGGCCGGGAAGAATGTCGCTTATGAGTGAGCAAATCCAAAGTGAAAACGATGCGCATTGTTTTTTTTTGACATCAAAGGTATCATCCACCATGAATTTCCTTCTCCTGGGCAAACCGTCAAAGTCAAGTTTTACGTGGAAGTTCTCAAGAGATTCAAACGAAGGGCCGATTGTAAGTTGCACCACATCAACGCCCAAGCTCACACCGCCTTTCTTGTGAACAGCTACCTAACCAAAGCCAGCATCCCAACGGTTTCGCAGCCAACCCCTAGATGCCACCCCGGACTTTTTTTTTTGTTTCCTTGCTTGAAAAGGCCGATGCAGGCAAACATTTTGAGACGACAGAGGATCCAAGCAACATGCACTTCGGCTCTCAAGGCTGATTCCGAATGCCTTCCATTACGCCTTCAATGCTAGGCGGCGCTGCATCGACTCAGAATAGCATATTTGAAAGTTTTAAAAATTGTAACAATCGGTTCTATAGATTTTTAAATCAACTCAGTTCTATTACTTCTCTCGAACAAACTCTGTATAATCACCATATTATAACAGAACTATTTCACTCGCATTAAGTAAATTAATATATAATTTTAATTGCCCAACAATGTTTAGCACAAACATAGATTTACGTATTTCTATACACATATGTATATAGTTTCATATCCACCAACCACATCAAATTCTCCTGACCTTTTTCACTGAAATTGCTGGGATGTATTTTTCGCACGGTGAGACACACACGATCAAGTTATATAGTTATGGTCAGGACAGTAAGTCTATTATTGTCGGATTTACCAAATCTAAATATTTAAATTATAGTATATACATACATAACATATGTTTAAATATTAAAATATTTAAAAGGGTAAATCATTCATTAGAAAGTCTAAGTACTTCATGTATAAAGGTTTATTAAACATATATACCATATAATTCACATTCATATATCATATAAGCATCTAAAATATGTAATGTATGTAACGCTTTCGTAGCACATATTACTCTCCAAATGCCTTCATGCTCGTTCTCTTAAATCATACTTCGCGATCGCATGACCATATAAATATATATATACATATATGTATATCAATATATACAATATAGATACGAATATATAAGTTAAATAATGTTGTAAATTATGACCCTTATACAGATATTTTTAATAAATAATCAAATGCTAGAACCACAGGTAAACTAATTTAGAGCGAAATAATTAGTACGGCGTTTAATGCGCTTATGTTGCCTTTTAGCAAAAGAAAAATATCATTAGGCGAAAATGCCTAAAAGTGCTCCAGGAGAAGCTTAACATATCCCTTAGATGAGATTAATGCTTAGCGATATATGTATATATACATATAAATATAAAGAAATATATGCAAATAAATATATCTATAATTAAAAATGAATAAAAAATAAATCTATTACACATACACATACTATACACTATGTAATGTAGATGATTTAAAGAACATACTTATATCCTGAATAAGAAAACATATACATACATACTTATGTTTATTGTTAGTACTTTGTTTGACCTTAATAATCACAAATGGAAAAAAATCAGGTAATATGCTTTTATCTTCAATAGCTCTAACAATAAAGTTTAGTGGATTCTCAACAAAGTAAAAGTTAAGAAAATATATAATAACAAGTAAGGAAAGGCCAAGCTCGGGTGCAACCAAACATTTTATATTTTTGTAACTTGCCAGAATCAAAGCCAGGGAAATACTTTAAGGTGGATCAAACTACGTCAAGTGATCCACGAAAATTTCAAAAAATAACGGATTTTGAAAATGAGCAGGTAATTAGAAAAGGGACCAGACGCATACCCTGAGATATAAATATTTCGTAAAAATTTTGTTTTTTGTTAAGGTTATGGAAAGTTGAAATTTAGAGCATGATAAAATTGTAAAATTATTTTCTCATAAGCTACTCGGTATAAATCGGTGAAATTTTGTGAAGAAAAATAAAAATGTTTGTGCTTCATTATAGATATTTTTGTACGATCCATTTGTTTAAATAATAATATTTCAGAGATTAATCGGTTTCAAATTTCGTGAAAATATCTTATTAAATAAAAAACCAACACAAGAACTTCATCCAATCCCGGCAAATGAGCAGATTCTTTCAGAGAAAAGAACGTGAACAAAATTTCAAATCGATGGAAAATCTCAAAAACTGAGGGACTAGTTCGCGTATATAACAGACGCTCACACCGACGTGGCTAAATCTACTCAGCTCGTCACGCCGATTATTTATATTACAAACTTCGTGGTAAATTTAACTTAATGGAATTCAATGGATAATATAAAATTTATCGCAATTTGCAAGCATCCAAATATAAGTAATATTTCCTAGTATTGGTATATTTTATAACAAACAAATAAGGAAGTTTGAGTCTAACGAAACATACAAGGTGTGTTCCAAAGTAAACAGGACTTAAAAAAAAAAAACAAATCAAATGGTTTTTTCGGCAAAATCAATTTATTTTATTCAAAATAGTCTCCTTCCGCTTCAGTACAGTTTTTTGCACGGTCCTAAAGCATGTCGAACGAGCGTTTTAGCTCGTTGGTCGGTATGGCCGGCAGTATGCCGGTGCAAGCCTTTTGAATGGTCTCTACATCTGCATAACGCTTTCCTTTCATGGGCAAATGCATTTTTCCGAAAAGGAAGAAGTCAAACGGTGCCATATTAGATGAATACTGGGAGTGGTTAATGGTGAAAATGTGATTTTTGGTCAAATAATCGGTCACAAGCGTCGATCGATTCTGAGCAATTTTTAGTAGTCAGTCAATTTGTGCGGAACAAATCATGCAC
The DNA here is from genome assembly GCF_016617805.1 of Bactrocera tryoni. Classification (NCBI taxonomy): domain Eukaryota; kingdom Metazoa; phylum Arthropoda; class Insecta; order Diptera; family Tephritidae; genus Bactrocera; species Bactrocera tryoni. Next base: position 9,472 of record NW_024396383.1, on the reverse strand, counting down.
ACACCTTTCGTAAGACCAAATGTTCGGTCAAAATGCGATAATTTGATGTTTTGGAGATGCTCAATTCCATTTCCATGAATTTCAATGGTGATTTTGGCGGATTTTTGACGAATTCACGCTCAGTTTCGATGGAATTTCCGGTGATCACGGATTTTGATTGGCCCACGACTACTTTGAAAACGTTGAAACCACTCGTGCACTCTGCTACGGGATAGGCAATCATCGCCATAAATTTGTTTCATCAATTGAATCGTTTCGGTAAAAGTTTTCCAAATTTTAAAACAAATGTAGGCTCTTTGTTCGAAGCTCATTTTCGCACCGATAACACAAACGTACTGACACTTAAAACGCAATAACTTCACTTCCAAGCAATGAAATGTCATGAAATTTTCACTGGACAATCGATAAAGGTAGAAGATTCTAACGCACCAGTCGACATATAGATGGCGCCACCAGAGGGCTCTAGATTCAAAAAGTCCCATTTATTTTGAAACGCACCTTGTATTACGTATTAAAGTCAGGTGGAATGTTGGAAATCACTAAACAGACTATATTGGAGATAAGGAAAGGATTTGGGCCTTATTCTGTATATCGATTCGAAAATGTATTCTATTCGAAATCCGGATCTCTCTTATAATTAGAGCGGATAAGTGATTAGAATTTGGATAATTAATACTTAAAAGCATGTTTCAAAAATTTTGAATTTTATGGTTAATTTACAACGCCGAAGGAAAAGAAATCGTTTCGTGAATTCGAATATTTAATTCGAATTGAATATTTAGGTCGGATCGCTCTGTACGGTTCTACACATTTTGTAATTGCTTTATTACGGTTACAAAAATATTTAATGTGAATACCTTGCAACGCTAAAACATAAAAAAGCTGCAGGGAAGCGAAAACGCTCACAAGTACAAGTCCTTCTGACGGAATGTCAGCCACAATATAGAAGCACAATTGCTACAGAACTTTGTGAAACGTTCCTCGAAGCGAATATACCGTTGTACAGATGAGTAATCCAGGTGTTAAATTTTTTTTCGAAATATACCAACTATCAAATGCCCTGTGAGTCACAGTTGCAGCAGAATTACGTGCCTTTTCTGTACAACAAAGTCTTAACTGAGCTAAAAACAAAAGCTGTAGAAGAGACTCAGAGCAACGACTGGGCACGAACTTTATTTTCGGAGTATTGACGACTGATTTTCATAATCGAACAAAAAGTCAAATTGCTAATTCGTATACTATCTATTTCTACCAATTTCAATGCAAGTATTCAGTATAATAAATATGCTGGCTGCTGTTAAGGCCCTTGGAGACGATCAAATTACCACGTCAAGCATTGCATATGTGTTAGTGATGCTCCTTCGAATTTTGCCCGAGTTAATTTTTACCAGAAGTAACAATGAGTATATCCTAATGAAAAGCGACAAACAGCCTCGGATGAGAAACCCCTCTTTTGATGACGACCATGGCAAACGAAATAAGGACAACGATATCAGGGCATGCACCTGGAATGTCCGGTCCCTTAATTGGGAAGGTGCCGCTGCCCAGCTGGTTGATGTCCTCGTGAAAATAAAGGCTGACATCGCCGCCGTCCAAGAAATGAGATGGACGGGACAAGGACAGAGACGAGTAGGTCCTTGTGACATTTACTACAGTGGCCATATAAAGGAGCGCAAGTTTGGTGTTGGATTCGTGGTGGGAGAGAGACTCCGTCGCCGAGTACTATCATTCACTCCGGTGAATGAACGTCTAGCCACAATCCGCATCAAAGCGAGGTTCTTCAACATATCGCTGATTTGCGCCCACGCCCCGACGGAAGAGAAGGACGATGTGACCAAAGATGCCTTCTATGAGCGCTTGGAGCGCGCTTATGAGAGCTGCCCCCGCCACGATGTCAAAATCGTGCTTGGCGACTTTAACGCCAGGGTGGGCAAAGAAGGTATATTTGGCACTACGGTCGGTAAATTCAGCCTCCACGACGAAACATCCCCAAATGGGTTGAGGCTGATTGACTTCGCCGGGGCCCGAAATATGGTTATCTGTAGTACTAGATTCCAGCATAAGAAGATTCATCAAGCTACCTGGCTGTCTCCGGATCGAAAAACTACCAACCAGATCGATCATGTTGTGATAGACGGAAGACACGTCTCCAGTGTTTTAGATGTGCGTGCGCTCCGAGGTCCTAACATCGACTCGGACCACTATCTTGTTGCAGCTAAGATTCGCACCCGCCTCTGTGCAGCAAAAAACGCACGCCAACAAACACAAGGAAGGTTCGACGTCGAGAAGCTGCAATCACAACAGACAGCCGAACGATTTTCTACTCGGCTTGCACTCCTGCTCTCTGAGAGCACTAGTCAACAACTCGGTATAAGGGAACTGTGGGACAGCATTTCAAGCTCCTTACGTACAGCTGCAACCGAAACCATTGGTTTTCGGAAAGAGCAAAAGAACAGCTGGTACGACGAAGAGTGCCGTGTCGCAGCGGAGAGAAAACAGGCTGCCTACCTCGCCACGTTACGATCGACCACTACACGTGCGGGATGGGATAGATACCGAGAGTTGAAGAGGGAAGCGAGACGCATTTGCAGACAGAAGAAGAAAGAGGCCGAAATGCGTGAGTACGAAGAGTTTGATAAGCTGGCCGACAGGGGTAACGCTCGAAAATTCTACGAACAAATGCGGCGGCTTACAAAAGGTTTCAAGACCGGAGCAAACTCTTGTAGAACCCCCAAAGGTGATCTAGTCACCGATGCCCAGAGCATAGTTAAATTATGGAGGGAACACTTCTCCAGCCTGCTGAATGGCAGTGTACGCACAACACCAGGAGAAGGAGAACCCGATTCCCCAATCGATGACGATGGAGCAGACGTTCCATTACCCGACCACGAAGAAGTTCGAATAGCAATTGCCCGCCTCAAGAACAACAAAGCGGCAGGGGCCGACGGACTACCGGCCGAGCTATTCAAACACGGCGGCGAAGAACTAATAGGGAGCATGCATCAGCTTCTTTGTAAAATATGGTCGGACGAGAGCATGCCCAACGATTGGAATTTAAGTGTGCTATGCCCAATCCATAAAAAGGAGACCCCACAATCTGCGCCAACTACCGTGGGATTAGCCTCCTCAACATCGCATATAAGGTTCTATCGAGCGTATTGTGTGAAAGATTAAAGCCCACCGTCAACAAACTGATTGGACCTTATCAGTGTGGCTTCAGACCTGGAAAATCAACAACCGACCAGATATTCACCATGCGCCAAATCTTGGAAAAGACCCGTGAAAGGAGAATCGACACACACCACCTCTTCGTCGATTTCAAAGCTGCTTTCGACAGCACGAAAAGGAGCTGCCTTTATGCCGCGATGTCTGAATTTGGTATCCCCGCAAAACTAATACGGCTGTGTAAACTGACGTTGAACAACACGAAAAGCTCCGTCAGGATCGGGAAGGACCTCTCCGAGCCGTTCGATACCAAACGAGGTTTCAGACAAGGCGACTCCCTATCGTGTGACTTCTTCAACCTGCTTCTGGAGAAAATAATTCGAGCTGCAGAACTAAATAGAGAAGGTACCATCTTCTATAAGAGTGTACAGCTGCTGGCGTATGCCGATGATATTGATATCATCGGCCTCAACACCCGCGCCGTTAGTTCAGCTTTCTAAGCTGGACAGAAAGCCCAGAAAATGGGTCTGGCAGTGAACGAGGGCAAAGCGAAATATCTCCTGTCATCAAACAAACAGTGGTCGCACTCGCGACTTGGCTCTCACGTCACTGTTGACAGTCATAACTTTGAAGTTGTAGATAATTTCGTCTATCTTGGAACCAGCGTAAACACCACCAACAATGTCAGCCTGAAATCCAACGCAGGATTGCTCTTGCCAACAGGTGCTACTTCGGACTGAGTAGGCAATTGAAAAGTAAAGTCCTCTCTCGACGAACAAAAGCTAAACTCTATAAGTCGCTCATAATTCCCGTCCTGTTATATGATGCAGAGGCTTGGACGATGACAACAACCGATAAGTCGACGTTGCGAGTTTTCGAGAGAAAAGTTCTGCGAAAGATTTATGGTCCTTTGCGCGTTGGCCACGGCGAATATCGCATTCGATGGAACGATGAGCTGTACGAGATATACGACGACATTGACATAGTTCAGCGAATTAAAAGACAGCGGCTACGCTGGCTAGGTCATGTTGTCCGAATGGACGAAAACACTCCAGCTCTGAAAGTATTCGACGCTGTACCCGCCGGGGGAAGCAGAGGAAGAGGAAGACCTCCACTCCGTTGGAAGGACCAAGTGGAGAAGGACCTGGCTACGCTTGGAATATCCAATTGGCGCCACGTAGCGAAAAGGAGAAACGACTGGCGCGCTGTTGTTAACTCAGCTATAATCGCGTAAGCGGTGTCTACGCCAATTAAGAAGAAGAAGAACAATGAGTCGAAAGAATAGGGGAATTCTCTTGCTCTTGCAAGATTGCATATTGCAAAAATCCTATACCGAAATATAAAATAGCACGAGTGCACCCATTGCAGAATCTAGTGATATATGAACGGCTGATTCGGTCAATTTATTGTAAATGACTATTGTGTATAGCTATAGTGGATTGGCGCACCTTCTGCATTCATTCTTAACAAAAAAATTGTAACAAATCTTTATAATTTATATTTAAATTATAAAATCTATTTAAAATTTACCTTCCTCAACAAATTAACACCAAAATATGTATTTAGCACAGGGTTGCAATTATTTCTTTACGTCCAATGCTATTGCAAATAATTTACTGCGTGTGTTTGTTGTTGTGCCGGTGCATCAAGAGGAAATACTGCAATTCGTGAACCGTGCAAGGGCTTTGCAAAAGCAAGAGAATACCCCTAATATATTTTTGAGCTGCACCAAAATGTGTACTCTTCATTTATACTCTTAATACTATGTTCGGACCGACATTGAAAACATTTTGAAAACACATTTGTATGTTGTGGAACGTAAGTCGTTCGGACCGACAATTTGTGTTTTCGCTGAGTTTTCACTGACAGTTCACAAATTTATTTGTTTGTTTACATTTGAGCAACGAGAATGGTAAGTTTTGAAATCTTTAATATTTGCTTATAATTATTACTAAAGATCGTGTTTTTTTAGATTTCTGAGAAAAAGATGTTAATTGCGAAAGCATTGGCTTTGAGAAGCCAAATAAATATCCTGCTCATCGACAATTCTTCAAGAGAACTATTGGAATGTCTTACTTCTCAGCACCATGCCTTGACAAAAGAGATAGCCGAGTTAAAGAAACAATATCTAATCGTATTAGATTTAATAAAGGACCTTGGGATGCCGATTAATTCATGTTGGACAAAAGTGTGTATATGTTCCTATTGATGCAAAAGTTTTCAATTATATATTATTAATTCCAGCAACGTAAGAATCAGTATCCATTTAGCGTAAATCAAAATAATGGTGAGAAGGTATTCAACTACGCTCTTTCGAAAACACGTAGAGTTGTCGAAAATGCTTTTGGACACCTCAAGGCCCGCTTTCGACGCATCGGAAAAGGAATTGACAACTCTGTACGGAATGCCAACTCCATAATAAAAGCATGTTGCGTCCTTCACAATTTTTTAAATGATAACAACGACACGCTAAACGCTAAATGGTTACGCGCTTTGGAAGAGTTGGAGACTAGACGCCAGAATCCGTGTGATATTTCATATGCATCTGACGACCCAATTAATGGAGAAATGATTCGGACAGCACTTCAGCGTTCAGAGTTAGTAGAACCTTTTTAAAAATGTATATATGTATGTAAATATAAATAATAAATTGAATTAAAAAACAAATGTATCTTACTTTGAAAGCTTTCCTCCACTAAGTTCTCGGCATTGTAGCTGACGTACGGCAACAGTACGGCTCTCATTTTCTCGTAAAGTGGCCACTGCGAGGGAGAACCGCCAGTTGACCCGACTGCTGTCTTCTCTCTTTTCCTGTAAAACATGATATATATGTAAAAGCTCTATTTTTTCCTAATTTTATTTAATTACATACCTATATCCTCTGTGAAAGGTTGTGCATTTTCAACTTCTTCACTCGCCAATGAAATACACACCTTGTTGCTACATCTCAAGTACCATTTCTCCACTATAGCTGTTCTTCTTCCAGGTCCGCGAAAAACACTTACTTTGTTCGCCACAAATTCAATTAATAGGGCTTCTGCCTATCACTCAACAACTTCTTTTTGTACTTTTGTTTTCCATTTTCAGAGCGGTTTACTTGTCATTGTATTTTCCTTAATGGAGATGTAAACAAATAATGAAAATTGACAATTTAGAGACCGTGAAAATGTCTTCAAAAATCGATTAAACTAGAGCAGGCACCGATTATAATGAGTGGAATGTAAGTTTTCAAGAAGTTTTCAGCGAAAACTGTGGTTTCGTTTGACAGATTTTACATGGACGAAAACACAAGCTTTCGTGCGAAAACCAGTTTTTCCCACGAAAACATGTTTTCAATGTCGGTCCGAACATATTTTTTCAGTAAAAATAAAAATTTTCAAGCCAATTTTGAAAGGAAAAACTAGATTTGGATGAAAAATTACAGCAGAATGCGAAATGTATTGATTTTTATATAAAAGTAAATAATATTTCCATAAAAACTAGAAGTATAATATAAACAAACGCAAAAATCGTATTCATACATCCCTAACTGAAACATATAATCAATAGCATAAATTAAAATTAGTATTTAGTGGGATATCCTTTTTGTTTAAAAACTGAGTGCAATCGTCGTTGCATTGATTTCACCAAATTTTTCGTTAGTTTTGGAGATATCTTCTTCCACTCTTTTTGCAATGCTTCTTTTAGTTGTTTCTCATTCCTAATATTGTAATTTTTCAACCCTTTTTTAACGATAGACCATAAATTTTCAATAGGGTTTATATCTGGGCTTTGCGGTGGTGTTTTTAAGTAAAATGGACAATTGTAGAAGATCCAACGACGAGTATCAAGCGCAGTATGTTTGGGGTCATTATCTTGTTGAAACAGGTATCGACCCCCAATCCAAGTTTATCTGCACTTTGATTCAAATTTGCTTTTAAAATATCAATGTATTTCTTGGCATTCATTATTCCTGTGGTTGAGGACCAAGATTTCCTACTCCAGCTGCAGCAAAACATCCCCAGAACATGACGGAACCTCCACCGTGCTTAAATGTGGGCAAAAGGTTTATGCAATGAAGACGTTTATTTTTCTCGCGCTATACTTTTACCCTTCCATCACTATATTTAATATTAAATTTGGATTCATCTGTGAATATTACACGTCTCCAGAATCGAAAATCTTTATTTTTGTACAATCTGGCTAATCTTAAACGCTTCATTCTGTTCGTTGCATTTATGTAAGGTTTTCTTGCAGCGGATCTGCTCCTTATTTTTCGTTTTCGAAGAGTGTTACGAACGGTCTGCGCTGTTACAGTCACGCCTTGGAATTCAGTTAACATTTTTGCTGACTTTGGTGCCGAAATTGTTGGATCTTTACGTACCTCTCTCACTAAAAATGACACATTTCTGCGTGAAAGTTGGTTTTTACATTCATTTCGGCGCCTTTTTTTCACTGTTTTATACTTTTTAAATGTATTAATTATATACTGAACTGTTGCATGGCTTCGGTTTATTACTTTTTCAATTTCCCGTAAAGATTTTCCGTTTTGATGCAAATTTAAAGCCAATTGTCGAATATCATTTGGAACTTCCGAACCTTTTCTGCCCATTTTAGAAACACACTTTCTCGTTGACAATCAAATTCAAAATGATGCATAATTTATGACAAAAGAATAGGGCCTATATTTCATGGAACTGAAATATTTGATCTAGCTAACCATAATTTCTACGAATAGTGAGTTTGCAGACTATCGTTTAGTGTATGAATACGAATTTTGCATTCACGCCAACTGAATTTTTCGAATTACTGGAAAATCTTTACTAGGAATGTAAAACAGTTATATTCTATTGCTTAATATTTGCTTAAGTACAATTGACGTATAAGTTCAGATTTTTAGTTTTGATAATTTAATAGAAAAAAAAATATTTTACATGTAAAAATGGGGTGTATGAATATGAATTTTGCTGACTGTAATGTGCAACAGTGTGTAGTTTTTCTTTTTAATTTGTTCTGACAAATGGAACATAATTTACTTGACGTGACTACTTTTTCTCTAAACGGCTCTGGAAGAGAACCAGGACCCAATATCATATGGATAATATTCCGTAAAGAACGAGTTATTCTTTTGTTGCGTTCTCTCTCCTTTGTAAATGTGGTATAACTAAATTCCTAGCAAAGAGTTTTTATATAATCAGCTCTTGAAACAGTAATCACGAGAAGATTGATTCAAAATACATATATGCATTAACAGCACTAAAGGCCAACGTCCTGTTCGTCGACTGCACGAGTAAATTGAACACTTTTTGTCCAATTCATCAACTCGTCCTTTTGTGTTATCATAATCGGCAATCATTTCTGGCTTGTTGGTAACTGGGTTATTTCCTTTGTTATGGTGCATTGAAGAAATCTTTTGCAAATCCATAAATGGAACTCTCAACTGGCCCGTTTTTGTTTGGTAATAATTCTGAAGGGATTTCCTTTTTATTCTTTCTTAGAGTACCCAAGAAAGTAAATTCCTTTAAAGTTCGAATTGATGAGATCCAGTTATCTGCAGCAATGTTTCTGTTACTTCCTTCTATAATATTGCTTAATCAATACCGATTGAGTTGGCATTGAAATTGAGTTGGCACTGAAAGCTTTTTTTCTGCGTTTGTAAGTGTAACACCCTCTGAGTTCTTTTCATAATAAATATAGACATTTGAAAGATAATGTGTACGTGCATCTGTCAAGGCCATTAATTTTAAGCCATAACTTGCCAGTTTCTGTGGCATAAAAACTTTGAACTTACATCTGCCACGAAATGGCACTAACATTTCGTCGATACAAGCATGAGTGCCTATGGAGTAACTCTTTCTACAATTCTCAATTATTTTATTAAAAAATCTGAAATTGCTGCTAATGGGTCACTTATCACTCTTTTCTTTCGATCAGCAGAATTGTCGAACCGTAAACAAGAAAGTATATTGAGAAATCGAAGCTTAGAGATGGTAGCTCTAAATATATCTCTGCCTATGCCATCAGTTGCAAACAAAAGATTTGCGGTCCTCGATTAGATTTAAAGGATGAATAAAGTAGTAGTCCCCAAAATGCTCGCAATTCAATTTTATCCGAAGGTTTCGATTCAATTTTTTTTGTTAACTGGAATTTTTCTGCTAATTTCCTGTTGGTATGCTCAACGATTCTTCTTCTTCTTAATTGGTGTAGACACCGCTTACGCGATTATAGCCGAGTTAACAACAGCGCGCCAGTCGTTTCTCCTTTTCGCTACGTGGCGCCAATTGGATATTCCAAGCGTAGCCAGGTCCTTCTCCACTTGGTCCTTCCA
>NW_024396382.1:22500-26163 GCF_016617805.1 Bactrocera tryoni | reverse complement strand
CATAAAGTAAATAATTTTCATATAAGTATTAAGTTTATAAAGTCATACAAGTAATAAATTTCCATATAAGTATTAAGTTTATAAAGTCATATAAGTAATAAATTTTCATATAAGTATTAAGTGTAAAAGTCATACAGGTAAATAATTTTCATATAAGTATTAAGTGTATAAAGTCATATAAGTAATAAATTTTCATATAAGTATTAAGTGTAAAATTCATACAGGTAAATAATTTTCATATAAGTATTAAGTGTATAAAGTCATATAAGTCAAAAAGTCATACAAGTAATAAATTTCCATATAAGTATTAAGTTTATAAAGTCACATAAGTAAATAATTTTCATATAAGTATTAAGTGTATAAAGTCATATAAGTAATAAATTTTCATATAAGTATTAAGTGTATAAGTCATACAAGTAATAAATTTTCATATAAGTATTAAGTGTATAAAGTCATATAAGTAATAAATTTTCATATAAGTATTAAGTGTAAAAGTCATATAAGTAAATAATTTTCATATAAGTATTAAGTGTATAAAGTCATATAAGTAAATAATTTTCATATAAGTATTAAGTGTATAAAGTCATATAAGTAATAAATTTTCATATAAGTATTAAGTGTAAAAGTCATACAGGTAAATAATTTTCATATAAGTATTAAGTGTATAGTCATATAAGTAATAAATTTTCATATAAGTATTAAGTGTATAAAGTCATATAAGTAATAAATTTTCATATAAGTATTAAGTGTAAAAGTCATGTAAGTAAATAATTTTCATATAAGTATTAAGTGTATAAAGTCATACAGGTAAATAATTTTCATATGAGTGTTAACTTTATAAAGTCATATAAGTAACTAATTTTCATATAAGTATTGAGTGTAAAAGTCATACAGGTAAATATCTTTCATATAAGTATTAAGTTTATGAAGGCATATAAGTAAATAATTTTCATATAAGTATTAAATGTAAAATTCATATAAGTCAAAAAGTCATATGAGTAATACATTTTCATATAAGTATTAAGTTTGAAAGTCATATAAGTAAATAATTTTCATATAAGTATTAAGTTTATAAAGTCATGTAAGTAAATAATTTTCATATAAGTATTAAGTGTAAAAGTCATACAAGTCAAAAAGTCATACAGGTAAATAATTTTCATATGAGTATTAAGTTTATAAAGTTATATAAATAATAAATTTTCATATAATTATTAAGTGTAAAAGTCATACAGGTAAATAATTTTCATATAAGTATTAAGTGTATAGTCATATAAGTAATAAATTTCCATATAAGTATTAAGTGTATAAAGTCATATAAGTAATAAATTTTCATATAAGTATTAAGTGTATAAAGTCATATAAGTAATAAATTTTCATATAAGTATTAAGTGTAAAAGTCATGTAAGTAAATAATTTTCATATAAGTATTAAGTGTATAAAGTCATATAAGTCAAAAAGTCATACAAGTAATAAATTTCCATATAAGTATTAAGTTTATAAAGTCATATAAGTAATAAATTTTCATATAAGTATTAAGTGTATAAAGTCATATAACTAATAAATTTTCATATAAGTATTAAGTGTAAAATTCATACAGGTAAATAATTTTCATATAAGTATTAAGTGTATAAAGTCATATAAGTAATAAATTTTCATATAAGTATTAAGTGTAAAAGTCATGTAAGTAAATAATTTTCATATAAGTATTAAGTGTATAAAGTCATATAAGTCAAAAAGTCATACACGTAATAAATTTCCATATAAGTATTAAGTTTATAAAGTCATATAAGTAATAAATTTTCATATAAGTATTAAGTGTATAAAGTCATATAAGTAATAAATTTTCATATAAGTATTAAGTGTAAAAGTTATACAGGTAAATAATTTTCATATGAGTATTAAGTTTATAAATTCATATAAGTAAATAATTTCCATATAAGTATTAAGTGTAAAATTCATACAGGTAAATAATTTTAATATAAGTATTAAGTGTATAAAGTCATATAAGTAATAAATTTTCATATAATTATTAAGTGTATAAAGTCATATAAGTAAATAATTTTCATATAAGTATTAAGTGTATAAAGTCATATAAGTAAATAATTTTCATATAAGTATTAAGTGTATGAATTCATATAATAAATTTTCATATAAGTATTAAGTGTAAAAGTCATACAGGTAAATAATTTTCATATGAGTATTAAGTGTATAAAGTCATATAAGTAAATAATTTCCATATAAGTATTAAGTGTAAAATTTATACAGGTAAATAATTTTCATATGAGTATTAAGTTTATAAAGTCATATAAATAATAAATTTTCATATAATTATTAAGTGTAAAAGTCATATAAGTAAATAATTTTCATATAAGTATTAAGTGTATAAAGTCATATAAGTAAATAATTTTCATATAAGTATTAAGTGTATAAAGTCATATAAGTAAATAATTTTCATATAAGTATTAAGTGTATAAAGTCATATAAGTAATAAATTTTCATATAAGTATTAAGTGTAAAAGTCATACAGGTAAATAATTTCCATATAAGTATTAAGTGTATAAAGTCATATAAGTAAATAATTTTCATATAAGTATTAAGTGTATAAAGTCATATAAGTAATAAATTTTCATATAAGTATTAAGTGTAAAAGTCATGTAAGTAAATAATTTTCATATAAGTATTAAGTGCATAAATTTTCATATAAGTATTAAGTGTAAAAGTCATGTAAGTAAATAATTTTCATATAAGTATTAAGTGCATAAAGTCATATAAGTCAAAAAGTCATACAAGTAATAAATTTCCATATAAGTATTAAGTGTATAAAGTCATATAAGTAAATAATTTTCATATGAGTATATAAGTAATAAATTTTTATATAAGTATTAAGTGTAAAAGTCATACAGGTAAATAATTTTCATATGAGTATTAAGTGTATAAAGTCATATAAGTAAATAATTTCCATATAAGTATTAAGTGTAAAATTTATACAGGTAAATAATTTTCATATGAGTATTAAGTTTATAAAGTCATATAAATAATAAATTTTCATATAATTATTAAGTGTAAAAATCATATTAAGTAAATAATTTTCATATAAGTATTAAGTGTATAAAGTCATATAAGTCAAAAAGTCATACAAGTAATAAATTTTCATATAAGTATTAAGTGTAAAAGTCATATAAGTAAATAATTTTCATATAAGTATTAAGTGTATAAAGTCATATAAGTAATAAATTTTCATATAAGTATTAAGTGTAAAAGTCATACAGGTAAATATCTTTCATATAAGTATTAAGCGTATAAAGTCATATAAGTATTAAATTTCCATATAAGTATTAAGTGTATAAAGTCATATAAGTAATAAATTTTCATATAAGTATTAAGTGTAAAAGTCATATAAGTAATAAATTTTCATATAAGTATTAAGTTTAAAGGTCATACAGGTAAATAATTTTCATATAAGTATTAAGTTTAAAAGTCAAGAAGTCATATAGGTAAATCATTTTCATATAAGTATTAAGTTCGTAAAGTCATATAAGTAATAAATTCTCATATAAGTATTAAAAGTATAAAGTCATACAAGTACTAAATTTTCATATAAGTAATAAGTTTAAAAGTCATACAGGTAAATAATTTTCATATAAGTATTAAGTTTATAAAGTC
>NW_024396382.1:2500-12500 GCF_016617805.1 Bactrocera tryoni | reverse complement strand
AAAACGATTAACGCGCATTAAGCTAAGAATTTGAACTTTTAAAAAACATTTATTAAATTAAAAGCAAAGGTGTAAATATGTTGAAAATCTCATTGACAAATATTATAATATGCAAAAAGTAATATAGAGGAGGAGAAATACAAATAAAAGAATATAGTTTATAAGGTCATATAAGTAAATAATTTTCATAAAACTATTAAGTGTAAAAGTCATACAGGTAAATAATTTTCATATGAGTGTTAACTTTATAAAGTCATATAAGTAACTAATTTTCATATAAGTATTGAGTGTAAAAGTCATACAGGTAAATATCTTTCATATAAGTATTAAGTTTATGAAGGCATATAAGTAAATAATTTTCATATAAGTATTAAATGTAAAATTCATATAAGTCAAAAAGTCATATGAGTAATACATTTTCATATAAGTATTAAGTTTGAAAGTCATATAAGTAAATAATTTTCATATAAGTATTAAGTTTATAAAGTCATGTAAGTAAATAATTTTCATATAAGTATTAAGTGTAAAAGTCATATAAGTATTAAGTTTAAAAGTCATACAGGTAAATAATTTTCATATAAGTATTAAGTTTAAAATTCAAGAAGTCATATAAGTAAAAAGTTTTCATATAAGTATTAAGTGTAAAAGTCATATAAGTAAATAATTTTCATATAAGTATTAAGTGTATAAAGTCATATAAGTAATAAATTTCCATATAAGTATTAAGTGTATAAAGTCATATAAGTAAATAATTTTCATATACGTATTAAGTGTATAATGTCATATAAGTAATAAATTTTCATATAAGTATTAAGTGTAAAAGTCATATAAGTAAATAATTTTCATATAAGTATTAAGTGTATAAAGTCATACAAGTAATAAATTTCCATATAAGTATTAAGTGTATAAAGTCATATAAGTAAATAATTTTCATATACGTATTAAGTGTATAATGTCATATAAGTAAATAATTTCCATATAAGTATTAAGTGTAAAATTCATACAGGTAAATAATTTTAATATAAGTATTAAGTGTATAAAGTCATATAAGTAATAAATTTTCATATAAGTATTAAGTGTAAAAGTCATATAAGTAAATAATTTTCATATAAGTATTAAGTGCATAAAGTCATATAAGTATTAAATTTTCATATAAGTATTAAGTGTATAAAGTCATATAAGTAAATAATTTTCATATAAGTATTAAGTGTATAAAGTCATATAAGTAATAAATTTTTATATAAGTATTAAGTGTAAAAGTCATACAGGTAAATAATTTTTATATAAGTATTAAGTGTATAAAGTCATATAAGTAAATAATTTCCATATAAGTATTAAGTGTAAAATTTATACAGGTAAATAATTTTCATATAAGTATTAAGTGTATAAAGTAATTATAAATAATAAATTTTCATATAATTATTAAGTGTAAAAGTCATATAAGTAAATAATTTTCATATAAGTATTAAGTGTATAAAGTCATATAAGTAAATAATTTTCATATAAGTATTAAGTTATGAATCATATATAAATAATTTCATATGAGTATTAAGTGTAAAAGTCATATAAGTAAATAATTTTCATATAAGTATTAAGTGTATAAAGTCATATAAGTATTAAATTTCCATATAAGTATTAAGTGTAAAAGTCATACAGGTAAATAATTTTTATATAATTATTAAGTGTAAAAGTCATATAAGTAAATAATTTTCATATAAGTATTAAGTGTATAAAGTCATATAAGTAAATAATTTTCATATAAGTATAAAGTGTATAAAGTCATATAAGTAATAAATTTTCATATAATTATTAAGTGTAAAAGTCATATAAGTAAATAATTTTCATATAAGTATTAAGTGTATAAAGTCATATAAGTAAATAATTTTCATATAAGTATTAAGTGTATAAAGTCATATAAGTAATAAATTTTCATATAAGTATTAAGTGTATAAAGTCATATATGTAATAAATTTTCATATAAGTATTACATGTAAAATTCATATAAGTCAAAAATTCACACACGTAATAAATTTTCATATAAGTATTAAGTCTAAAAAGTCATATAAGTAAGTAATTTTCATTAAAGTATTAAATCATAAGTATTAAGTGTATAAAGTCATATAAGTAAATAATTTTCATATAAG
Source organism: Bactrocera tryoni (assembly GCF_016617805.1). Classification (NCBI taxonomy): domain Eukaryota; kingdom Metazoa; phylum Arthropoda; class Insecta; order Diptera; family Tephritidae; genus Bactrocera; species Bactrocera tryoni. Next base: position 10,356 of record NW_024396382.1, on the reverse strand, counting down.
TATTAAGTATGAATTCATATAAGTAATAAATTTTATATAAGTATTAAGTGTAAAAGTCATACAGGTAAATAATTTTCATATGAGTATTAAGTGTATAAAGTCATATAAGTAAATAATTTCATATAAGTATTAAGTGTAAAATTTATACAGGTAAATAATTTTCATATGAGTATTAAGTTTATAAAGTCATAATAAATAATAAATTTTCATATAATTATTAAGTGTAAAAATCATATTAGTAAATAATTTTCATATAAGTATTAAGTGTATAAAGTCATATAAGTCAAAAAGTCATACAAGTAATAAATTTCCATATAAGTATTAAGTTTATAAAGTCATATAAGTAAATAATTTTCATATAAGTATTAAGTGTATAAAGTCATATAAGTAATAAATTTTCATATAAGTATTAAGTGTATAAAGTCATATAAGTATAAAGAGTATAAAGTCATATAAGTATTAAATTTCCATATAAGTATTAAGTGTATAAAGTCATATAAGTAATAAATTTTCATATAAGTATTAAGTGTATAAAGTCAAATAAGTAATAAATTTTCATATAAGTATTAAGTGTAAAAGTCATACAGGTAAATAATTTTCATATGAGTATTAAGTTTATAAAGTCATACAGGTAAATCATTTTCATATAAGTATTAAGTGTATAAAGTCATACAAGTAATAAATTTCCATATAAGTATTAAGTGTATAAAGTCATATAAGTAATAAATTTTCATATAAGTATTAAGTGTAAAAGTCATACAGGTAAATAATTTTCATATAAGTATTAAGTGTATAAAGTCATATAAGTATAAAGAGTATAAAGTCATATAAGTAAAAAATTTTCATATAAGTATTAAAAGTATAAAGTCATACAAGTAATAAATTTTCATATAAGTATTAAGTGTAAAAGTCATACAGGTAAATAATTTTCATATAAGTATTAAGTGTATAAAGTCATATAAGTATAAAGAGTATAAAGTCATATAAGTAAAAAATTTTCATATAAGTATTAAAAGTATAAAGTCATACAAGTAATAAATCGTCAAAAAAAAAACAGAGTGCAAAAATACTTTTGATGTTATAAGTTTGCTTATAACCATAGAGAGCTCTGAAAATCATATAAATTACCCATGGATATTTGAGTTTGTAAATTTTAAATGGGTAAAAGTAAATTTTCCATACGATTTCGGGTTGGTGAGGTCAACTTGGCAGGGAACATTTATAACAAATCTGCACAAATTTGTTCAAATTGACTTATACAGAAATAGTACTTATATGAAAATGATTACTTGTATGACTTTATAAGTTAGTACTTATATGAAAATTTTTTATTAGTAAAAACTAGTTATTATGTCTTATATCTCTATATATTTCACTATATTTTAAGTAAATATGCTTTTCTACTTGTATGAAATTTGTCATTTCGTACTTGTATGAGAATTTTTATACTTGTATGACTTTATGGACTTAGTACTTATATGAAAATTTTTATACTTGTATGACTTTATAAATTAAGTATTTATATGAAATTTTTTTTTATTATAAGTATTTGAGTAAATAATTTGTATACGTTAAAAATTTTTATAGGGTTTTTTTATTCCTGGTACCTGCTACAGTTGGTTTAAATAGACAAATTTTGTTATATTTATTATAATATGATGAAATTTAAAATTCTATACTTAACAAGTAGCATATTGAAAGAATATTTTAACTTTCTTTAAACTATTCTTATTACACATAAAATATATGTGCTAATGGAATTGTATTAAATTAAGTGAAATATTTATATTATTACGCTCAAAAAATACTTTCATAATCATATATTTATTATTTAAAAATAAATATAATGGAATTTGAAATTTTTAATTTCAAATCAAAGAAAAAATGTATATATTCTTAAAAAAAGATATATACACATTATGCATTGAAATAAAGTAAAATGTATAAAAATGATATTATTTGAAAGTTTAGCTAATATAAGAAGAAACATCGTTCTTACATAATTAAATAATATTATGTATAGAGAACGAAAATTCTTTTCACAATACAAAAGCAAAAATTAAAAGCAACCGTATTTGCAACATAACACGCATAACAAACCACAAACGTGTCAGTGCCAATTAATTGGACTGAAAGAGAATATAAGAAAATATATATATTTTAATATATATGATGATAAAAATTCTCAAAGAGAAATAAGCGAATAAATGAATAAAATAATGGTATATGGCGGGTACCAGAATATATAAAGCAATTGTTAAAAAGGTCAGAAAAAATATATAAAGCTTTAAAAGCTTTAGAAAAAAGTAAAAATGTGTTGTCTGTGTTGTATATATGTGTGTTGACTTTCTATATTTTGTGTATTGTGTAATTTTCAAATAAGAAAATATCATTAAAAAATATTATATAAAAAATAATATAATAATATTATTCTGGTTGATCCTGCCAGTAGTTATATGCTTGTCTCAAAGATTAAGCCATGCATGTCTAAGTACAAACAAATTAAAAGTGAAACCGCAAAAGGCTCATTATATCAGTTATGGTTCCATAGATCGTTAACAGTTACTTGGATAACTGTGGTAATTCTAGAGCTAATACATGCAAAATAAACACGGACCTTTTGGAACGTGTGCTTTTATTAGGCTAAAACCAAGCGATCGTAAGATCGTTATATTGGTTGAACTCTAGATAACTTGCAGATCGTATGGTCTCGTACCGACGACAGATCTTTCAAATGTCTGCCCTATCAACTTTTGATGGTAGTATCTAGGACTACCATGGTTGCAACGGGTAACGGGGAATCAGGGTTCGATTCCGGAGAGGGAGCCTGAGAAACGGCTACCACATCTAAGGAAGGCAGCAGGCGCGTAAATTACCCACTCCCAGTTCGGGGAGGTAGTGACGAAAAATAACAATACAGGACTCATATCCGAGGCCCTGTAATTGGAATGAGTACACTTTAAATCCTTTAACAAGGACCTATTGGAGGGCAAGTCTGGTGCCAGCAGCCGCGGTAATTCCAGCTCCAATAGCGTATATTAAAGTTGTTGCGGTTAAAACACGTTCGTAGTTGAATTTGTGCTTCATACGGGTAGTACAACTATAATTGTGGTATGTACATTACCTTATGTATGTAAGCGTATTACCGGTGGGAGTTCTTATATATAATTAATACAATGTATTTTTATATATTCCTCCTATTTAAACCTGCTTCAGTGCTCTTCATCGAGTGTTGTTGTGGGCCGGTACAATTACTTTGAACAAATTAGAGTGCTTAAAGCAGGCTCCAAATGCCTGAATATTTTGTGCATGGAATAATGAAATAAGACCTCTGTTCTACTTTCATTGGTTTTTAGATCAAGAGGTAATGATTAATAGAAGCAGTTTGGGGGCATTAGTATTACGACGCGAGAGGTGAAATTCTTGGACCGTCGTAAGACTAACTTAAGCGAAAGCATTTGCCAAAGATGTTTTCATTAATCAAGAACGAAAGTTAGAGGTTCGAAGGCGATCAGATACCGCCCTAGTTCTAACCATAAACGATGCCAGCTAGCAATTGGGTGTAGCTACTACTATGGCTCTCTCAGTCGCTTCCCGGGAAACCAAAGCTTTTGGGCTCCGGGGGAAGTATGGTTGCAAAGCTGAAACTTAAAGGAATTGACGGAAGGGCACCACCAGGAGTGGAGCCTGCGGCTTAATTTGACTCAACACGGGAAAACTTACCAGGTCCGAACATAAGCGTGTAAGACAGATTGATAGCTCTTTCTCGAATCTATGGGTGGTGGTGCATGGCCGTTCTTAGTTCGTGGAGTGATTTGTCTGGTTAATTCCGATAACGAACGAGACTCAAATATATTAAATAGATGCTTTCAGGATTATGGTGTTGAAGCTTATATAGCCTTCATTCATGCGTTCATCTTGAATGGACAAGTGTTTGAATGTGTTTATATAAGTGGAGTCGTACCTGTTGGTTTGTCCCATTATAAGGACACTAGCTTCTTAAATGGACAAATTGCGTCTAGCAGTAACGAGATTGAGCAATAACAGGTCTGTGATGCCCTTAGATGTCCTGGGCTGCACGCGCGCTACAATGAAAGTATCAACGTGTATTTCCTAGACCGAGAGGTCCGGGTAAACCGCTGAACCACTTTCATGCTTGGGATTGTGAACTGAAACTGTTCACATGAACTTGGAATTCCCAGTAAGTGTGAGTCATTAACTCGCATTGATTACGTCCCTGCCCTTTGTACACACCGCCCGTCGCTACTACCGATTGAATTATTTAGTGAGGTCTCCGGACGTGATCACTGTGACGCCTTGTGTTTCACGGTTGTTTCGCAAAAGTTGACCGAACTTGATTATTTAGAGGAAGTAAAAGTCGTAACAAGGTTTCCGTAAGTGAACCTGCGGAAGGATCATTATTGTGTTCCTATCCGAAAAATAAATATATATTAAAAAAAAAAAAAAAAAAAAAAAAAAAAAAAAAAAAAAAAATTTTTTTCTTTTTTGTTCTTTTCATTCAATATGTTTTGAATTATTGATAAATATTATTTATTTAAATCAATGTGGGTATATCAATAATTTGCATAAAACATATTTGAGTGTTTTTCTTTTTTTTCTTTTTTTTTTTACTCCATGTAATGCATTATGAGCAGTATATTTATACATATATTGTGAATTTCGCATACATTGTATTTGAACGCTAAAAACCTTTAAACATATATAGCTGTACTTATTATTTATAAAAAATTTCATAAAAAGTTAAATGATCTTTTTATAGTAAATATATAAATGATAAGTTAATTTGTTCACATTAACGTGTAATTCCTTTTTTATGGTATTTTCTATTTGTGATTAAGTATATGTTATATACATATAAAATACATATATGTTATATAAATATATTTTGGTTTATTTTCATTCAAGAAATACTGGATTATGCACAAATAAAAGAGAATAGCTACTAAAAATGGTATTACTGTTTTTGTTGACCTAAGACATGCGCAGCTTGCAAATGTTTGGGTTTAAAATTACAATTTATTGAAAGATGTGTTGAAATTTTATTTTAAAAATTTGTTATAAATATTATTATTATGCTTTCAATAAATTAAAAACTCTTGACTTTGAATCAAAAAATACAAAAAAATTTTTACTCTAAGCGGTGGATCGCTCGGCTCATGGGTCGATGAAGAACGCAGCAAAATGTGCGTCATCGTGTGAACTGCAGGACACATGAACATCGACATTTTGAACGCATATTGCGGTCCATGCTGTTATGCACTTTAATTAATTCTAAAGTGCTGCTTGGACTACATATGGTTGAGGGTTGTAAGACTATGCAAAATTAGTTACTTATTCTTTTAGTTAATTAAAAGAACTTAAGGCATATGGTATATTATTGGATTGTATTTTTAATCCATAATAGTAATAGCATAAAGAGAAATATATACAATATATTCTTGAATACCTCATTGTTGAACGAAATTTTGTAATAAATGAGAATCTTAGTATTCCCAAAATAAAGAAAATTTCAATATTATTTAAAATATATTTAAATAAATACATTAAAGAGGAAAGTCTAGCATAAAAATTTTATTTGTGGTCTAGACCTTATGTCCCTAATGTATTTATTTAAAAAGTGGAAGTGGATGAAAATATATATTTTAATAATATATGAAATAAATATATTAATAATTTGAATTGGTGGGATGAAAAGATTTTATATTTATTATTAGAGATTTATAAAATGGTATCGAAGATATAAAATATATTTCTTTAAAATAGCGAAAAAATAAAAGAGTTATAAAAAAAAAAAATTTATACAACCTCAACTCATATGGGACTACCCCCTGAATTTAAGCATATTAATGAGGGGAGGAAAAGAAACTAACAAGGATTTTCTTAGTAGCGGCGAGCGAAAAGAAAATAGTTCAGCACTAAGTCACTTTGTCTATATGGCAAATGTGAGATGCAGTGTATGGAATATCTTAATATCTAGTATGAGAAATTAACGATTTAAGTCCTTCTTAAATGAGGCCATTTACCCATAGAGGGTGCCAGGCCCGTATAACGTTAATGATTACTAGAAAGATATTTCCAAAGAGTCGTGTTGCTTGATAGTGCAGCACTAAGTGGGTGGTAAACTCCATCTAAAACTAAATATAACCATGAGACCGATAGTAAACAAGTACCGTGAGGGAAAGTTGAAAAGAACTCTGAATAGAGAGTTAAATAGTACGTGAAACTGCTTAGAGGTTAAGCCCGATGAACCTGAATATCCATTATGAAAAATTCATCATTATAACTGTGGTATTTAATTTTAAATATCATAATAATAGTGTGCATTTTTTTCATATAAGGACATTGTAATCTATTAACATAATAAAGTATTTATCAAAAGATCATTGGTTTTAAGTTTATTCAAATTAATTTGCTTTTAGCTTATTAACATAGAATAAATACTGATGATTTGATAAAGTGTTGATAGATTTTATTATATATAATGCTAAAATTCTTTTGAATTTTACAATAATATTATTATCATTGATTTTAATATTAATTGTATGCATTTATATGATTAACAATGCGAAAGATTCAGGATACCTTCGGGACCCGTCTTGAAACACGGACCAAGGAGTCTAACATATGTGCAAGTCATTGGGTTATATTAAACCTAATGGCGTAATTAACTTAACTGTATGGGATTAATTTTTAGTGTATTACACTATTAATTCAATCCCGGGGCGTTCCATATAGTTATGTATAATGATAATTTATTATTATTTATACCTCTAACTGGAGCGTACCTTGAGCATATATGCTGTGACCCGAAAGATGGTGAACTATACTTGATCAGGTTGAAGTCAGGGAAACCCTGATGGAAGACCGAAACAGTTCTGACGTGCAAATCGATTGTCAGAATTGAGTATAGGGGCGAAAGACCAATCGAACCATCTAGTAGCTGGTTCCTCCGAAGTTTCCCTCAGGATAGCTGGTGCATTTAAATATTATGTAAAGTAATCTTATCTGGTAAAGCGAATGATTAGAGGCCTTAGGGTCGAAACGACCTTAACCTATTCTCAAACTTTAAATGGGTAAGAACCTCACCTTTCTTGATATGAAGGTTGAGGTTATGATATAATGTGCCCAGTGGGCCACTTTTGGTAAGCAGAACTGGCGCTGTGGGATGAACCAAACGTAATGTTACGGTGCCTAAATTAACAACTCATGCAGATACCATGAAAGGCGTTGGTTGCTTAAAACAGCAGGACGGTGGACATGGAAGTCGTAATCCGCTAAGGAGTGTGTAACAACTCACCTGCCGAAGCAACTAGCCCTTAAAATGGATGGCGCTTAAGTTGTATACCTATACATTACCGCTAAAGTAGATGATTTATAATACAATTTCGGTTGGATTATAAATTTTGAAACTTTAGTGAGTAGGAGGGTACAATGGTGTGCTTAGAAGTGTTTGGCGTAAGCCTGCATGGAGCCGCTATTGGTACAGATCTTGGTGGTAGTAGCAAATAATCGAATGAGACCTTGGAGGACTGAAGTGGAGAAGGGTTTCGTGTGAACAGTGGTTGATCACGAGTTAGTCGGTCCTAAGTTCAAGGCGAAAGCCGAAAATTTTCAAGTTTTAATGAAATGAAGTGAAATTGAATATTTTTATTTCATAGTAATTAAACACTTGAATAATTTTGAACGAAAGGGAGTACGGTTCCAATTCCGTAACCTGTTGAGTATCCGTTTGTTATTAAAAATGGACCTTGTGCTCATCCTGGCAACAGGAACGACCATAAAGAAGCCGTCGAGAGGTATCAGAAGATTTTTCTTTTCTGTTTTATAGTCGTACT
>NW_024396381.1:0-12124 GCF_016617805.1 Bactrocera tryoni | reverse complement strand
TAAATCATTATATAATGAAATGATCATTCGAATTTTCGAACTTAAAAAAAAACAATGAAACAAAACCACTTTAAAAATTAAAATATAGAAAATATTGATAACTAAAATAAAAATTTAAAACATTGTTAAAAATTTAAAACTTAAAAATATTGAAAATTTAAATACAAAATTTAAAAAAAATTATCAAAAATTAAACTAAAAATTGTAAAAAGAAAAAAATTACTACATATGCTTATGTTATTAACGGAGCCAAGGACAATATTATAACTTCATATAAATTAAAAAAGTAAGAAACACTTAGAGTAAAATCACTTGTAAAGATGAAAATGTATCGAAAACCTTTTTCTAATATGTATTTAAATACTTTAGGCAATGAATCATGTAAAATCTGTATGTACATAGTTAAGAAGTACACCGCTTAATTGCGCAAAGGCAGAACAAACAGCACCTATCATCAGCCTAAGGAATCAAGCCAATCGTGAATATGATACCAGTGCCAAATACACTACATATGTTACTCAATAAAACATTTTATAAATAAAAGCTTATGGTACGAAAGAGGACTCTAGAGATCAGCTATGGTACCCCTTACATTGAAGTCTCTTAGTTGTCCAAATAAAACTCTACAATCACTGGCTGTCGAACGCGGACGTTCGAAATTAAGAAGGAGGAGTTAACAAAATAAATATTTTGTTAAACAGTGTACCGTACCATGCAAGCTTAAGAATGCTCAAGAATGCAGGTACACAATTTGGCAAACGCATCACGCCACTTTACCGCTACCCACTAAAAGAGCGCCAAGCTAATATTACGGATTTTAATGACGCTACTAGCACGCCACTAACAATATGCGTCGCTGCCGACGTCTCACTCTGCCGGCGCTTAGGATATTAAGTTGGTGATAGCATAAGATTAGATTTAAGCTTCACTTTTAATTTGGCTTTCCTCTAAGTTGGTTGGACATCGCTCCAGCAACTTAGAAATAAACATTAAACAAGTTTATTTTTTGTACAGTTGTAAAAAAACGTTTTAAATAAAAAATAAATAAAAAACTTAAAATAAGTTAGCTCACATAAGTATTTACATAAAAACACTGCACTGCTCTGCACTTTCGTTTGTTTGTTTTATTTTATTTTATTTTTTTTTTGTTCTGTGTTGAGATTTCGCGCACGTTACTTTTAGTTCGTGAAATCCCTTTTTGTTGTTTTTTGGCACGCACTTTTTAGATGGGTATATATACATACATATGTATATGTTATATGGAAATTATTTGTTCTAATATTTTGCTTAATTGTTCAGCAATATGTGCAGGTAAGTATGTATGTATGTACATATTAATTTTTTTTTCTTTTTGTCACTGCACTGCACCTTTTTTGTGTTTTCACATTTATCACTTTTTGTCACCTCTTTTTAAGTTTTACATACTTATATATTTTCGTGACACTGAACTTTTCCATTTATGAAGTTTTGTTAAAACCAATAGTGCCTTTCTGTAAGGCTCGAAGGACCATGCACAAACGGGTACACAATTTATGTAGGATAAAATAAATTTTGTTTGTATTTCGACAATTTGATGAAGGAAATATATGATGAAGGAAAATAATTTTTTATATTATAAATTTTAACGTAAATGTTAATAAAAAATATACATATGTCGACGAGCGGGGCGGCGAGAATTCTAATACAATTTATTTTCCACTTATCGAGATCACAATGTAGAATCGCGGTAGAGTAGCGTAGGCAGTGTATATGCGAATTTAATATAAATGAAGGTTTGTAACGAAGTGCTTAGAACGAATTGAGTCCCCTGTCCCGTTGTCCATCCTTTTTGTTGAGTGGGTACAGCTGTGGTGAGTTGTGGTGATGTAAGTGGATGGTGCCATCGGATGTGGTGTATTATGCTGTCTTGCTAGGGTGCGCCAGTTTTTCCCAGGTAGAGTGGGAGGATGCTTAACTCATTTAAACACTACTTAATACAAAGATTTTCGAAATTCCGGTTGACTTTGTACCGCATATATCGGCCAATATGTGAGCTATCCCAAAGAAAATAAGAAAATAATTTAGAGACTTGAGACTGTATCACAGTACAGAAGCTCATTTTCGCACCAATGAAATGTTATGAAACTAGACAATCTATAAAGATAGCAGATACTTTGGAACGCACCTTGTATGTTAAAATAAAATTGCTTTCTTTTGCAAACAAAATAAAAGCAAAATAGTGAAACTCTTTCCAAACTTTGGCAGAAGGGGCTTTAAATTTATTCACATGCAAGTTTTGTCCGATTACAAAATATCTTCGCCCTCAGCTATGTTATTATGCGGCGAAGTGACGAAAAAGATTGTTCAGAACTCAAATTCGGCACAGGAAGTGTGCAGAATATGCGAAGAAAACTATGAATTATGGGGTGTAGATCTACGTCGCAGTTTTTCAACGTTGTCTTTTGACTTTTGCTTCTGTTCCCAATGGGACTACCAGTGATCAAGTTTACCTTTGAGCTTGAAACGTCGTACGACTTTGTCATTATCTAAAAGGCCTTGAATCTATCTATCAAGCAGCCAATATGATTTTTCAATCATTTCGCTTGCAAAGCACATACTTTTTCTGGAAGCAGCAAACTGTTGAAATCCTCTGTTGAATCTCTATAAAAGCGCGTCTTCGAATATTCGCCGATTGTATCCAACAGACCCATGTACAATGAGACCCTATAGTATTCTGCGCAAGTTATCTCGCACAAATTTTCGCGTTTTGTTGGTTGGCCACAGATTTTTGGTTTTTCTTAGTAAACTTTCAGTTCTGACGTAATTTTTTCGTGTCTGCATGATGGATAAGAAATGTTCCTTTTTGTCTTAGATTTCGGAACGCTAAAAGCAGCGTATCTATCATATTTGATGTATTTGTCAGATCGATCGATTCTTTCTGAAGAATCACGCTGAGCGAATGAGTTAGATACAGAATATCACATAGGTAAAAAATCCCAACTACAAATTTAAATTTTCACACGGCTGTAATTAGTACCGTTGCTTCGATTTGGTTTGGAATGGTCTTATATGGAAACACATTCGTTTGTATATAGTCTTAGATAATCTCATAGACGAATAATATTAAACACTCTGACTTAAGACAATATATTGACTAATACGGCTGTGTAAATTGACGTTGAACAAAACCAAAAGCTCCCTAATCAGGTGCTACTTCGGACTGAGTGGGCAATTGAGAAATAAAGTGCTCTTTCGACGAACAAAGTCCAAACTCTGCAAGCCACTCATCATCCTCGTCCTACTATATGGTGCAGAGGATCGAAATTTTTTATATTAAGGATTAGAGGTTTAAGCCAAAATATACATTGATCATATAATACTTTTTAACCAACTTAAAGGGTAGAAATACAGGTAAAACTATGGAAATCATTTTATGAGGTAATTTGAAATTATTCGGGTATACTTGATAACATATTATGAAATGTATATATACAGTGAGTTCAAAAAATGTTCACGTAATGCAAATTTTACTTTTATCATTGATTTTCATCCAAATATGACAATACTTCAAGAAATATTTTTTCCTGTTATGTATACAATATCAACACCCTAGTTTTCAAAGCCCACTTCCATGTCTATTTAAATTTGAATAAATACTGTTCAGATCCGTAAGCGCACGTGAACACTTTCTGAGATCGTGTAACGCTGTACGTTACTAATTTCGTTATTAAAAATAATTATCAGCATTTTTTAATAATTTTATTGTGCGAACGATTTCACATTTACTAGTGCTTGTAACAAAAATTAAAGGTCGAAAAATTGGTCATTTATCAAACCTGGTCCATTTTCAGACAGGACTAAGAAACTGAGCCTCATTTTGCGAAAAGCTATATGTTCGGACATGCAGGAGAGGGTTTCAGTTAGAGCGATTGCACAAGAACATTAAAATTCAAGAAAATATTAACACACCACCCAAAAAGTTAGGCAGGCCTAAAAAGCCAATCCTGAAACAGAAAGGACTTTAGGGCGTCTTATCATGACTGATGACTTATATCGGGTGATTTTTTAAGAGCTTGATAACTTTTTTTAAAAAAAAACGCATAAAATTTGCAAAATCTCATCGGTTCTTTATTTGAAACGTTAGATTGGTTCATGACATTTACTTTTTGAAGATAATTTCATTTAAATGTTGACCGCGGCTGCGTCTTAGGTGGTCCATTCGGAAAGTCCAATTTTGGGCAACTTTTTCGAGCATTTCGGCCGGAAAGCTGGAATAGTTGCTGGCTTATTTCTGTAGACTTTAGACTTGACGTAGCCCCACAAAAAATAGTCTTAAGGCGTTAAATCGCATGATCTTGGTGGCCAACTTACGGGTCCATTTCTTGAGATGAATTGTTCTCCGAAGTTTTCCCTCAAAATGGCCATAGAATCGCGAGCTGTGTGGCATGTAGCGCCATCTTGTTGAAACCACATGAGTCAACATTTAAATGAAATTATCTTCAAAAAGTAAATGTCATGAACCAATCTAACGTTTCAAATAAAGAACCGATGAGATTTTGCAAATTTTATGTGTTTTTTTTTTAAAAAAAGTTATCAAGCTCTTAAAAAATCACCCGATATATAGAGAGTAGGCAGAATTATGATCCGATTTCAACCATTTTCACACAGTATGAAGAGGAGTGCAAGGGATTTTAGGCACAAAAAAGGACCGTTATAACAAAGACACGCTCCCTCCATTATATTAAGATGACTTGCACATTTGCCGATATATGCGGTATAAAATTAAGTGGAAGCTCGAAAATCTTTCTATTAAGTAGTGGGGCTTAAGGAATTGCTGATCCGATTAAATCCGTTTTTGACATAAAAGCATACTAAATTGGAGGCTTGATCCACATATTCGGTATCTCGGGACTTTCACAGACTTGCACACTTTTGTCCTGGTTGTTTGCTTTCGTACTGGAACATAGAAATGTTAAGGTAACTTTATTATACCAAATTTTAGATTCTGAGGTTTGGTTTGTCATCGAAGCATGGGCGACATAACGCCCGCCTCCCATTTTTGACCCAGGATACTATTAAGTCGTATTTTACCATCCAGGGAGAAAATTTAATTATTCCTTAGTAAAAACCAATAACTAATTGTTTTAACGCTCTTTGAGTAGTTTTTAACAGAACCGTTTTATGAAGAAGGGGCGGTGTTTTGACCGGATTTCAATTAATTTTACAGTTGTAAATTCGGGTGGTCAATGGGTATATTTTTTCAATTAGTTGGAAGCGAGATTTGATTTTTTCATCTAGTAATAAGAAAAAAATATTGAAAACAGTAAAGCGGAGGACCTTATTTTAAAATAAAGAGCTTATAATTGGAAAAATTTTCGATTTATTTATAACTTAAAAAAATGTGATTTTCTTAAAACTTATGTGCTTATATCACATTAATCATACTAAAAGTGTGGTAAACCTACATAAAAACCTGCATACATACGTTGTTTATGACAGTAAAGTGTAATTTCTGCAAAGTTGGACATTTCGTGGGGTTAATTCTTTTAGAATATTTTTATACATATGTTCATGACATATGTATACATTGTCGAAAAAAATGCGAAATTAAACTTAAGGCGCTATACCAGTGTGACACTTTCAAAAAATTTTTTTTTTGAAGTTATACTTCTTATACGAGTTCGGAAAAGGTTGCGATAGATTCAGGTTGCGCAACCTTGCTCAATATGAATCTACGCAACCTTGCTGAAGGTTGCGCAACTTTACTCAATATGAATCTACGCAACCTTGCTCAATATGAATCTACGCAATCTTGTCTGCGAAGATGTTCGAGCAGCAAGCGAAACGGTGACAATCGGCGATCGCTTGTTCGTTTCTTTCGGCACAGCTCGGCTTTTCTACCAACAACACAATGTTGCCATGCTTATGCTGTTGTTGTTTTTGTAGAACAATGTTTTTGGTTGGTGACATATTCAATTAAAAATAAATTCTGTTGGGATTCGAACCTACGTACCAATGTGCTCGTCGTAACTTTTGAAGCGCTTACCACCTAGACCACCATTGACACTTGAATTGCGTTGTCCTAATTATGGTTTGGTTATGCATGAAAGAAATTTACAATGGATCGCCGATTGTTACCTCTTCCCTTGCTGCTGCTGCGCATATGTATGTTTGTATGCTTGTTCATTATTGAAGTTATACTGCTTTTTCTTTCCTTTGTCTTTCATTTCTGCGAATTCTCAACTATTTTATATGCCCTTTTGTTGAAATACCCTGCGTTGGTCTTTGAAAAGTTAAGACTATACTTCACTACAGAAATGATCCTGTGAAGTACGGTCTTCATTTACATTTTCTGGAAATCGACCCACGATGACGAAGTATTTTCGTTTTATCTGACAGCGTGAGGTTAAGAAGTTCATTTCTAATTTTGTCTTGCGGCATATTAGAAATGATGTTTCTTCGAAAATCATTCGCTTACAACGGATAAAACGACTTCCGAGTGGTGATTTTAATGAATGAATTCCTTTTGGTTGAAACACTCTTCGTTGGCCGTTGAAAAGTTAAGACTATACTTCTCAGGATCATTCATTTCTTCAAAGAAATTAATGACGTTTAGAAATATGCATATTTGCATTATTTCGTTGTCATATCCATATTCGTAGCAATAGAATTTCTATGGCATAAGTAAAGTAATGGCCGCCGATTGTCACCCCTTGCCGCTGTAGCAGCTTCGCCTATGTGTACGCATATGTATGTTTGTATGCTTGTGCATTATTCGGCAATGTATGCAAATATATGTACATATAAGTATACACTCAGTCCTTTTTTTACGCGATCTCTTTTTACGCTATTTCACTTTAACGCGGTTATTTTTTTTACGCGAATTTTTCACTTTAACGCGATTGCTTTTTTTCGTTTTTTGCTTGTTTACATATTTTTAAGCGTAATAATTTTTGAATATGTCGGCGCACCCTAATAGTGTGTGGATATTGGTATGCGTGTGTGAGTGTATGGGTATACAGTTTCGGGAATTTCGTTAAAAGACTAAAGGCCTAACTATAATAAGGTCTAAAGCTTGCAGCAGAATTGGAAAATTATTTTGTAGCAAATGATACTGATGCCGAACGTGCACGAATTTTTCAAAAAGAATTGAGTCTCTGCATGTTAAGATATAAAGAACTACATCGGAATTTATTGGGTCCAAAAAGAAGCATTCAAACAAAATTAACTGAATTTATGGTGCAAACTCAGTCGCAGATGCTAAGGCAATCAGAACATCAATCCATAGTTCTTACTATTGATTCTGGTACAAATTCTAGTGATATCAGTGCCGGCCATCAAAATAAGCGGCTAAGAATAATTTCCACTACGGATAATGACAGTGATTTAACAGCATTCAACGGTTTTTTCAATAAATCTACCTATTTTCTATTTTCTTCTCTTTTATATATGGTTTTTGTTTTGTATTTTTTTATTTTGTTATGAATGAATAAATCATAAGTCTGAAATTTGAAACTTATTGTATTGTTTTTGAATATTTTTTTGCGCGTAAATTTTGTTATACGCGATATTTTTTATATTCGGAACCAATTCGTCAGTTAATATTGGAAAACTAACCATTTTTACGCGATTTTTTTTACGCGATTAGTGGCAGAACCAATAATCGCGTAAAAAAAGGACTGAGTGTATATGAATGTATGGACAAGTCAATGCGCGCACATGTAATAAGTATATTGATAAGTGATGAAAAATTTCTGAACGGGCACATGCGTATACATACACTCATATGAGCATGTGCAGATACACAAGATAGGATAGAAGATGTATGCCTTTTAACATCGTATACTATACAAATAAATATTTTTCTTACTAATAGAAATTAAATTTATCACAGCAATATTATGTATATGTATATTATGTACAGGGTTCTCATTTACTACTCCGTAGCAGCAAAATTTCTAAAATTATAGCTATACTACCGCTACCGCTCTCACTTTGTCGGGAGCCGCAGCATAGCCCTAGCATAACAATGTAAAGTATGTGCTCTACTCTGCTCCGAGTTCTGTTAGGTAAAAAACTATAGCTGGAGCGGGAGCAAAAAATTAAATTCTGCGCTATGCTCTGGCGTAGCGGTAGCACAGCAGAGCAAATGAAAATTTTCATGTGCTACAGCTCCCGAATGTGTTTGTTGTTTTTTTTTCTTTTTTGCTATTTTCTGGCATAATATTTGAATTAATTGAATAATTCAAACAAAACAATGTTATGCAAATCATTTTGGCACTTGTTGCGTCAAGTGCCTTTATAAATCTAAAATCAAATATTTTAAGAAATATATTAATAAAGTGAATTAGATAATAAAATATTTACCAATTTTATATTAGAATCAGTTTGAAATTGTTCGCATATACATACTTCAATGTATATTGCAAAGAATCGAAAAGATTTCTGTATATCTAAAATTATAATAAACCTTTTTATCAACACTCCAATTATTCCGCTTTATCTTTACGTTAGATATCGCGCTTGGTTTTTTATGAATGCATTTGCGTCCTTGACCAATAATCTAGCAAAGTATCCGCTTGACGATGAAAATTCCAATGCCATTTTTTGTTGTGATATTAAATATATCGGACGGGCTCGTCTTAAAAAAAAAACTACCTGGTTAAGAAGCAAAATCAGTATAACCCATATACTAAGCATGTTTGGAAATGAAAATTTTTACTTATTTCTTTCTATTTTTGAATTACTAAAATTTTCAAATGATTCTTACATAAATTTTGAACAAATGCTTATGATTTGAAATATAATTTTTGTATTTATGAGCTGTATTGAATTTTAGCATAAATAGATAAAATGTATCCTATGTCCTTACCCTGCTTCTAAACTACCTCCCCACCAATTTTAAGCCAAATCGGTTCAGCCGTTCTTGAGTTATAAACGACCTTCTTTTATATACCAACTTGTACCATACTTGTAAATGCCAGAAAATAGCAAAAAAGAAAAAACAACAAACACATTCGGGAGCTGTAGCACATGAAAATTTTCATTTGCTCTGCTGTGCTACCGCTCCCAATTTTTGCTACCGCTACGCCACAGAGCATAGCGCAGAATTTAATTTTTGCTCCCGCTCCAGCTATAGTTTTTACCTAACAAAACTCGGGCAGAGTAGAGCACATACTTTACATTGTTATGCTAAGGCTATGCTGCGGCTCCCGACAAAGTGAGAGCGGTAGCAAGAGTAAAATGAAATGCTACGAGAGTAGCGTAGTTTTTCAAACGCTGATTATGTATATTGCTGTGATAATATACCGACTTAAGTACGGTTTGGTTATGCATGTACATAAGAAACATACGATGTTTCTAATAATTTTGTTTAAGTATAAGAACCCTGGTTGCAACACTTTCCATTCTCCTGCTATCCAATTTCCAGTGCTATCTGCAAAATCATAAAACAGTATTCGAGTTATACGTTCGCCGACAGTTATTTGTAAGAAAATTATGCAATAGGCAACATGCCGAAACAACAACTTGCGCTCATTCAGGTTTGCAAAATAAAAGTTTTCCAAAGCAAAGCCATCTTGAAGTTAAAATGCCGAAAGCATTTTCAATGCACCGCCTAGCTCTAATGAAACCCCTATAAATCCAAAAGTTTAAAATTCGTATTACTTTTTAGTACAATCGATGCATATAATGCGATCTTACTTTGTAGTAATAAAATATACTTCCACTTTATGGAGGTGCTTTTATACTAAAATGTTTTCCGTCAATGGCGCCAACACAATTGGGAAAATTCCACTGGTTTTCAAAACCATTGGCTATTTCTATCAAATTTTGTTCCGTCCAATCGGGCACTTTATTTTTTAATACGGTACATAGTACTTCACAAACGTCATTCACGATTCCGCCAAAATGTTGTACGATAGCAAGAAGCTAAGTGGCGTTGCAAATCCCCCGAAGCTAGGTATCTGTAAGAATATTTTTCAAAAAAACATAACACGGTTATAAGACACTTTGGCCAAAATGTAGAAAACATACTTCAGTACCACTGCCAATTTGGCTTTAATAGGAATAAAATCTTTTGGCCTGCTTTTGCGTTTCGGAAGTAGATGCGGCTCCACCATCTCATAAAGTTCATAAAAAACTATTCTATTTATTTTCTTTGTTTATTTTCTCTTGCTCTTCTAATGTGGATTATTCACAATGCGTAACCAGCTATCAGAATTACTTGAAGAAATAATGTATTACGAGTATTTTTCTTGAGCAATTACTTGAGAGCTGGATACCGACCTTTAGGAGTAAGAGATCACAACGTCTTTTATGAATTCTTTCACCCTCTCTCTTTCAAGAACAATCAGCCACATTTCATTCTCTGATGATGATGAGAGTGAATCGACCCACTCACTTTAAATTCATTTCACTTGGTGCAAAAACTTCTTTAAAACACTTTGCAACCTTCACAAACTATAAATAAAAATTCACGGGTATTTCATTTTGAGAGGGTAGAAAACGCTGCATTTTTGCCTATTTGGAAGACAGCACTTTGAGAAAAGAATAATTGAACCAGAAAAAATTTTAAGAACAGAACACTCAACTTTGACAGCCCGTGCATAGGGCGGCATTAATGCAAAATTTTCGTAAGAAAAGAAAATGCTATAATATACATACATATATAAATAAAACTTGGTACACATATCCCTTGTCAAAAAAGTAAGACGAAGTTCGTAGATGGCCGTAATCGTATCACTGCCTCGCCCACAAAACGTTATTAATCGGAAACGTAGAAAGACCATAACTAAGTACTAAATTAAGATATAAAACTGTAATTTGGCACAGGGTATCGCAGTGGCGGGGGGCACCTGTGGGAAAATAATTTTTAAAAGTAGGCTTGTCCCCGCCCTCTATTTGGTTTAATGTACATATCTCTTAAATCACTTTAACTACAATAACCAAATTCTCTCAAGAAGATTTTCAAACTTCCGGGTGACTTTATATATCAGCCAATATGTCAGTCACCTCAATGAAAATGAGGGCGCGCGTTTTACTTATAACAGTGTAACTTTGTGCATTAAATTGGGGGGAAACCCACATAACTAATATTAGGATTTTCGAGAATCTTGCTGCATATAATGATTTTCATTTTTCTAACAAACCTTTTGTCGAATATTTCGGTCAGTGTATAACCCTGTGTATACCCTGCAAGACAGAGGTAACAGATTGCACAAACATATTGAACCATTTCCAGCTGTTCACCAACACTGTTAAATTTTGTGCAATTTTCGATTGAATGGGAGAAATCGTAAGTACGAAAGAGAAAAAGTGTTGACTTTCAAGCTTATCGAATTATTAATATGTTAAAAGAGAAAATACACAATTTTTCAAGAAGAAGAGTTAATAACTGAAGCTGGGAAATGTGGAATAGTTTGGTTAATTTTGGCGTTTCAACAAAGAAGTTCATATTTGATAAATATTTTAATTACGAATAATTCTTTTAAATATACCTATATATAGAAATTAAGGCGAATTTTTCTAACCTAAATTTTTTTTTTTTGCAGATTAACAAGGCGAGAAAGTAAGTTTACAAAATCGACTGGACATTGCTGGCCGTGATACGAGTATCATACGATATCTGTTTTAGGTTAGTGCACTTAGTACATACATTAGTATAATAATAAAGTTATACAAAAGAAGCTTAATAAAATTATGAAATTACTTTTTTACAGTTGCAGTTGCTTGATGGTTATACGTTTAACCAAACCGATACCTTTGAAACAGCATGTTGAAGGAGAAACTTTGCAATATCATCTATGACATCAAATCGTAACAGTGAGTAGCGTTGGAAACAACTGTGCTTGTCACCAATAGCTTTCAACTAACGAATTTTACTAATATAATATTTTTTTCTTACTACAGTTACCCGACGGTTGTGTGATAAAGATATTGAGGCGCTGTTCCAACCGCATTTAATAAACGTTGGAGAACAAGGCATCGCTAGATCAGTGTTTAACACCATACAAGCGGGCTTGAAGATATATGACTGGAATTGTACAAGCACATCGTGCGCGAGTTAACAGACTGTTGTTTGTCGCGAGTAAAAGAAATTATATTTATTTGGGCGGTACACTTATTTTCGTGTTGCCTGTTTTAT
>NW_024396380.1:0-11726 GCF_016617805.1 Bactrocera tryoni | reverse complement strand
ATTCATACATACATACATATATATATTTAATTGACATTTGTTGCTGAACACTACATATGTTCTCATGCAGCGCACTTGAAAATATCACAGGCGATTAAGTACAAACTTTATGTGTTCGTATTTGCATTACTGCAAGTGCAGACACTTTGTAAGTCCACCCACAAGTGGACTTAAGGGTGGCTATGAATGAAAGTACGGGGCGCCTTGCTGTCATCAACAGTCGCTCCTCTTGATCAGAACAGAAAATCAGCTGACATATGAATATACACAAAAATGTGTTGGCATGCAAATGTATTTATCGCCTGTGTGTGGATTACGTACACTATTGAACTCTTATTCAATTATTTACTACTATTTACCCGTGACAAGGGTCAATTACCAATTAAGTCGGCAACTTTTGTAACAAACCTTCTGAAAAAAGCTACACACACACTTACACCTTTAGATATTCTCACCTGCCTGTTATCCTTTCGTTTGGTTAACGTGTGAAACTCAAGATATATTCAAAGTGGTTTTCAGACGTTAACATTGTCATTAACACACCACAACTTTCACACCTTCGATCCTTTGTTATGTTAATCTTATGTCCAGCGCCGGCTCTTGTACCTGTTATAATAAAGGACCTTCCTTTCACACAGTTTCCTTATGATGACCATAATTTTAAAGAAATGGGCTTGACAAGGTGTATTATACCCCATTCAACACATAAAAGGATACACAACAAACGTGTTGCATTCGACAAAGCATAAAAGTTGCAAGTTTTCGTAGTGGTCAATAGCAAGCCTTCATGCTGCGAAGTATTAAGAATTCGCAAATAAGTGTTTAATTATTAGGATGTGCTTTGTTAACAAACACTATTCTCTAAAATCTATTACACTCTTTAGGAACTTTTACGCGTAAGAGTAGAATCAACTCCATAGCGTAAAAATAGCTTAACTGAAGATTGATGATATGAAAGTTCAAAGCCTGAATCGTGTCCTTTGTTTGACTAATCAAATCAACACATCGAGATTTACTAAAGTTAAGCCAATTTAATCGATAGCTATAGTGAAGATCTTCAGTTTCATACAAGTATTGCAAACAATTGAGCATCAGAAATATAATTGCGTTATAATTCTCAGGAGATGAGTCAACCATATCCACTTTGATTTTATACACGGACTCTAGGGATTATTGCAGTTACTAAAGCTTATTAAGAACATGATCATATTTTTGGATGCCTTGATGAATTATTAAAGCTTTTCTTAAAATATGCACTCATTTATCTATAAGTTTATGTGAGTTTCAAAAATCCTTTTTTTTTGTTTAATCAAACCAAGTTTACTGAGTTCTGAAAGTAGAAAAGTCAACAAAAACTCACCTTAACAGACTCACTACTACCACTACTAGAAAAACAAAATATTTTATTTTCATTACATGATAATAATAACATTGATAAACTAACGTATAGTCATTAATAATTACATATTCTTCACTCCGACTTGCCGGCTGAAAATATTTTATTCAAAGAATGCAATCGGAAATTATTAGTTACAGATAAATAGTTGAGCAGAAAAACAATTGAATAGAATATAGATACAATTATACCATTTGTACTATTTGTATAATACATATAATGAAAGAACGAACCAAAATCAATACAACTCGGTTGAAATAAGCCACGCACCAACGGGTTTTTCAAAAGGGACGCTAAAAAAGTAGACCGATGGGGACAGCTAAAAACGTCACATTTTTCAATAAGAGCGCAACAAAAGTGTTTTAAATAGGATATCATAGAGATAGAGATTTATACAACTTTCGATCGGATTTAATTATATTATTATGAATTTTTTCACGGTATAATACTGGTTCTACTACACATAAGAAACACACTTGCAGTTTCAGATAGTATCCATACGGCTCATGAAAAGTTCCAAGAGTACCGACGATGTAAGCAAGCAATATTTCCGTATTTGTGACGAAGGGCAATCTGCAGACATTCAAGAGCTTCCACTTTATTCAGAAGAAAAAAAAACGGTTTAAAGTGGTTTGCGGTTCCACAATGATGTCAGTGAAGACGCAACCGTCAACGGCGACCGTTATCGCGCCATAATAACCGACTATTTGATACCTAAAATTGAAGCTCCTGATCTTAGCGACTTTTAGTTTCAACAAAGCGGTGCCGTTTCCTATACATCGCATCAATCAATGTATTTATTGAGAGAACACTTCGTGGAGCAGAAGATACACTTTTGCGATAATTTCGCGTTTTGGGCCGGTCGATGGGACACCAAAGTCGTGTAATACTACACTATTAGAGTTTTTCTTGTGGAGATACGTAAGGTCTAAAATCTATGCTCACAATCCCGCTTCTATTCAGGTTTTGGAGCAAAATGTCACGCGTGTTAATCGCCAGTTACCAGTGGAAATGTTTGAACGAGCCATCTAAAATTGGATTCAACGGGTGGACTATCTGAGACGGATCTTCAAAAAATAAATGGCAAAAAATCTTATTCGAATGATAATAAATATTCTGTATTAAATTTGAAGTTTCTCCGTTTTTTTCTGTAAAAAAGGAGGGAAACTAGAAATGGATCACCGTATATATTCGTTATTAATTGGTTGTATTCATCAAATATACGCTTCCAAGGTAAATCTCAAAAAAATTTTGGCAAAAACCAGCTTAATAATGTGAACATCCTCTCCAACTACGAAACATTTTTTTAATGCTCAAAAGCTAATCAGTTTGTATATGAATTTGTATACTCTCGCAACATGTTGCAACAGATACTATAATGGCTTTGTTCCATGAAATGAATCGAATAGATGGAAAATTACGTACACATTGATGATCTTGAGTTTGGCACCGCTCGTTTTACGTGCCAAACTCAAATATTTCAAGAACTACTTTACCAATTTGAACGAAATTTGGTGAGAAAGGTTATTTAAACATTTACACTAGTCAAAATAAGTTTGCGTACAAAAGTAACAGCAATTTTAAATGGGTCATAATTTGAATGTACCCAGTGTAACCAGTTTTTAGGGTTGCATTATAAATCTGCAACATTTTAGAATAAATTTAAGAAATTAGTGGCTACCGTAAAATGTGGCCGCAGAAAAAGTTTGCGTATAGAACAAAAAAGAGAAAATTCAGTTTTTTTTAGATTAAACTGCACGAAAATTAGTTAAATCAAATTTGTTTGTAGTGGTTGAAGTATTTCAGTAAAGTTGCAGTTATAAAAAGAAAGTTTTGTAAAATGGACAAAAAAGAAAAGCAATAAGTGGCAGTGAAAGAGATATAATCGTGAAATTGTTCAGGGCGTCCCTCTAAATTAAGTGAACGTGAAAAGTGCTACATCCTTAACGAATTCAAGAAAAATCTCAAGGCGAAGGCTTCAGAAGTTGCTAAGGAGGTTGAAACAAGGTTCCAGGAAACCATTTGCAGTGAGATCGAGTGCAAAATTTTCAAACAAGCTGGTTACCGGAGTCGAGTCGCACGGAAGATGGCATTCATAGCATTGACGTGTAGGCAAAATCAAGTTGCCTTTGCCAATGAGTGTATTAGTAAGCCGGTGGAGTTTTGGAAATGGATTATTTTCTCAGGCGAAAGCAAATTTTGCATATTTGGAATAAAAAGGCGGAAGATTGTTTGGAGAAAACCTGGTACTGCGACATGATAGTGGTGGTGTAAGGGTGTGGGGCTGTATGTCTGGTAACACAGTGGGTAACCGCAAATTCAAATACATGAAATAATAAGAATAAAACTTTACACAATTAGTGTTCTAACACTATTTTATCTTGCACCCAAAAATAGGTAAGGTCGGATTATAACTTTTCAAAATACCAGCCACCATTCATGTGAATCCCAGTGCATATGAGTGATTTTTTCCTGAACATATCGGGTAATTATGAGGTCTAGTATTAAAATTCGTGGAGAATATTTTTGCGATGACAGCATTCTCTTGTCTGTTTTGATTTTTGCACACATTGGCTAGTCAAAAAAGTATTTTCGTATTCGAATCAAACTTCAACTTTTTTTTTTTAAATTTATAATGAGCAATAATGAACCAAATACTTATGGTCCATTTTGTGCGACCACTTTTTGACAAGTAATTTTACAAGGCTTCTCCTGAAGCTACCTTTACTATATTAAGGGAGTTCTGCATTGACCGAAACAAATAGTAGTCCGATGGGGCAAGGTCAGGGCTATATGGTGAAAACATCAAAACTTCTCAGCCGAGCTCTCCCACTTTTTGCCTAGTCATCAAAAATGTGAGTGGTCTAGCGCTTTTTTTTTTGATTGCTTGTCAATCGTTCGGCCAGGCTGGAGCAGCTCATACTGGATGATTCCTTTCCAATCCTACCAAACACTCACCATAATCTTTCTAGGCGTCAATCCATTTTTGAGCTTCACCACGCTTGGACCATGATCTTTTTCGAACATTTTTGTCCTACATGATCCACTTTTCTTCTCCTATTATCATTTGTTTCAGAAATGGTTCGATTTCATTTTGTTTCATGAGGTGCCCAAACATCGAGCTTCATTTTGTAGCCAGCCTTTCTTAAATGGTTCACCAATTGGCCCTAAACTCAGCACGCAACCCGGGGATTGATGGTTCGCTTTCTCACTTTAGATTGCCTTCAAACGGATGTTCTTTGCTCTAAGACCGGAAGTCGTGAGCTGCTTGAGCCATATACAAAGGAATCGTTTCTGGCCACTCCCAAGTGAATGGCGATCAGAGAACCTTTCTCTCTTGCGTGAACTTCTACACATGACTTCATCCTCTTCATGTCGAGTTGCTTCTATTCTCATAACAAGTTGTCTACTATCGAATTATTTTATTTCTTTATACAGCAATTCGAAATTGTTTTTTTATTATGCATTTTTTTATGCTCTGCTATTCTATACCACAGTCTATTATAAATGCAGCTCTCACCTTAAGAGGTGGCAAATGGTTATAATTTCGTGCTAACTAAAGCAGGTAAATGATTACTACAGCAACTTTCCAATACATTACTATGTTCTTAACATACTATGTATAGGAACTCAAGTTGCCGCAATAAATAAAGAGAAACAAGTAAGGAAGGGCTAAGTTCGGGTGTCACCGAACATTTTATACTCTCGCATTTACATATTTTTCAAATACCGTATTTGTGTAAAGTTTTATTCCGCTATCATCATTGGTTTCTAATGTATATATTATATAGAGAAGGCATGAGATGGAATTCAAAATAGCGTTATATTGGAAGAAGGCGTGGTTGTGAACCGATTTCCCCCATATTTCGTACATGTCATCAGGGTGTTAAGAAAATATCATGTACCAAATTTGATTGAAATCGGTTGAGTAGTTTCTGAGATATGGTTTTTGGTCCATAAATGGGCGACGCCACGCCCATTTTCAATTAAAAAAAAAACCTGGGTGCAGCTTCCTTCTGCCATTTCTTCCGTAAAATTTAGTGTTTCTGACGTTTTTTGTTAGTCGGTTAACGCACTTTTAGTGATTTTCAACATAACCTTTGTATGGAAGGTGGGCGTGGTTATTATCCGATTTCTTCATTTTTGAACTGTATATAGAAATGCCTGAAGGAAACGACTCTATAGAATTTGGTTGATATAGCTATAGTAGTTTCCGAGATATGTACAAAAAACTTAGTAGGCGGCGGGGCCAAGCCCACTTTTCCAAAAAAATTACGTCCAAATATGCTCCTCCCTAATGCGATCGTTTGTGCCAAATTTCATTTTAATATCTTTATTTATGGCTTAGTTATGACAGTTTATAAGTTTTCGGTCTTCACCATTTTGTGGGCCGATTTTGCCCATCTTCGAACTTAACCTTCTTATGGAGCCAAGAAATACGTGTTCCAAGTTTCATCATGATATCTCAATTTTTACTCAAGTTACAGCTTGCACGGACGGACGGACAGACGGACGGACGGACAGACGGACGGACGGACAGACAGACATCCGGATTTCAACTCTACTCGTCACTCTGATCACTTTGGTACATATAACCCTATATCTGACTCTTTTAGATTTAGGACTTACAAACAAACGTTATGTGAACAAAACTATAATACTCTCTTTAGCAACTTTGTTGCGAGAGTATAAATACGGCATATTTTACAGTACTACTACGATAAAGGCCAAAATGCATCTCAAGCCGCCAATAAAATTTGCGTAGCATAGGTCAAGAGCTGGGCATGAGTCATCAAAAATTCATTTCAATTTCAATCAAAAAAAAAAAAAATCAATAAAAATACCGAAAGACTTTTTTGACAATCCATTATATTGGAGAGAACACTCATACTCACACAGCTAAACGCACTTGTATTAGACACCATCTATCACTTCTCAAGCCACTCGCTGTGTGGCACTTGGCGTTTCAAGCTGTTACGGCTGGTCATGTCGTTCCCCCGCCCACATCCTTTATTCATACAATTTTATTTATTGTCTCTATTCTACATGCCACCCGAACCCCACTACCTCCCGCTATAACTCAGTTCGCACCGACCGTTTTAGTCTAATTTGATTTTGTTTTGCTCGTTATTTTTGTTGCGGTCTGTTAGATGTTTGCAGATTTCATAAACACACGCAGCGGCGTTAAATCGAAAGTACCTCGCAAATCCGTTGAACAACAAAAACAATAAAACAGCTAAATTGCGTCCGCCTGTAATATCATCGACCCAAAGTAAAAAGTTAAGTGGTGAGCGTTTTGTTTTTTTTTTCGGTTTCGAAAGGGGAATAAAGCGACAATATTTTTATATTACTCCCTAAGGGTACACCTCTTTCGAGACCACGCCCAGTGAGATTATCATACTGTGCTGAACTTAAGTAGCAATAACCCTACGTTCTAAACCCTTCACTCCTACGGGACTGCATTTAGGCATTTCCTGGCAGAAGCAAGCTCAGCCTATATTGACTCTTCGTGGGTACTTTTCTGGTTTATTCTTCGCTAATTTTGTTCCCAGTTTTTCTTTGTCTTTCGGTTCTTTTCAATTCTTGGAGAGCAATTGCTGACCATATTTTCATTTGCACGTGGCGTTCGTGCTCGAGTATATTCGTGTGTGTGTGCCAATCTTGCGTGAAAAATGGTTTACTTCCATGCTCAGTCGACTATTGCAGTATGTTATGAATGCTTAAAGAGTGATTCATTGATTTGAAGTACTAAACTTTTTTTATTACAAATGTATGCATGTTAGGGTTATATTAGGAGCAGGGAAACAATGGAGCATCTTTTGTGCACTTATCCCGCGTTCACCAGACTACGCTGTAAGAATCCGGGGTCCCGCAGAGTCTGTTAAAATTCGCGTTAAGCGCAGGCATCCTAAAGGCGACTACTCCTCTTGGATTTAGCAACTGAACTACATCTGGTAACGCAAAAGACCAAACTGGTCTATGCGTGGCTTATTGGCCTACTAGACTAACCTAACCTTACCTATGGTGGAGTTAAGTTTTCAGTCTCTTTTTAACTCTCAGAAGAAGCTTCCCAAAACAAGTTTACTTAAATAGTCCCAGTTTGACACCAGGCCTTATAGTAGTGTTTGTCGAATTTTAAAAATTTTTTTACGTTTTTTGTTAAATTTTGGCCAAGCACTTAACAAATATCATAAAGCAAGCACCGTATTCACCTGATTTAGCTCCACGTGTTTTCTGGTAATTCTTGTAACTCAACGAACCGCTCCGGGGAAACAGTTTTGAGTTAATTGAAGACTTCAAAACAAATTCGACGCGAAATCTGAGGTCGACTTACATTAACAGTGTTAACACACTGGTTGACAGATAGCGCTAATTTTTGGCATCATAATTAAGAACAATTGTACCAATCTAGTTAAAAAAAAAAATTACCTGTCTTCCATATAAGCGGGATATTTAAATGAAGAATTCCCGATAATTTCGGGACAGGGTATTAGTGTCAATTATAATGTGAACGTTGATAATACAATATCGGTTTTATTAACCATAACAATAGTCTTTTTTTCAAATAGTCTGTAATTATTTTTCTCATATAGCTATGCAGGGTTTCTGAGAATTTTTGTTGTTAAAAGAGTAAGCGCTGTCTGACCACAAAGACGTTCACGCAATTGGCATGAACTTTTATTTTCTTTCCTCATAGCTTTGCTAATGATTCTGTTTACAACTATATTTGTTTTATTTATTTAAAATTTCAAAATGTGGGAAAGTTTTCGTCACGGGAAAACGACTTAAAACTAATTAAGCTTGGATTGGTTTCCTGTTGAACTTGATAGTTCGCTTGCCGCTAAGGTACGCGCAGCTATTTGCCAGAAACTTGTTAGTTTTCTTAAAATTGTGTTTGAGTAGGTTTTCCAGATTGGCGAGAAGCAAATAAAATTGAAGTAAATGGAAATGAGACAGTTTTCGTTGGTCCAAATAGAAAGCAATGGATTAGAGAGTTGAATTGAGTGGAAGCAGTAAGGGAAATGATTCAATCGAACAATTTTTACGATGCTTGTTGCCAAATAAATTTTATATTGTTATATTTTCATAGGTTTTGCATTATATTAGTTTTGGTCTTGTTACAGATACTTAGATTTTTATTACTACATATATAATAATACATAATAGTCTTTTCGTAAGTATTTCTTTTGAAGTTGACCTGTAGGTTATGTATACCTTAGCTGAATGCATTTGCATTTTTTGGGTTTAAGGCTGAAACATTATTTCAGATCTTTGGTAGGTGTAAGTCTTATTCACTTGAATATAGTAGATTATCTATCATAGAAAGATACTCTCTTGTTCACTTTATATAGTTTTCGAAAAGCCTTTCACACATTTAAAATCAACTGTCTGCGTAATCACAAAAAAAGTCTAAAACGTACAATGAATGTTCAGTGGAAAGCGACAGCCATGAGTTCTGTTGTTTGTTGTTATAATTTCATGACATTATGAAAGTTAGCACATTGTTGTGTATTTCTCTTTCTCCTTCCTTACCTTATCGCCTCTTCATATCGCGTAAACTTCATCTTACTCGCAGCCTTACACCCACACTCTCGCATTGATACACATGGTGAAAATTTTAACTTTTTAATAGAAGAGCCGCCTGATTGCAGTGTAGAAAACACACTTCTCTGTGCAAAAAATAGTAAGGCTTTGTTTCAAATTTTTCAATTCTTAATTTATTCTTCAAAATCTATATCATTCTAATCAAAGTAATCTCCCTTGGCCCCCCTTGTGCCAACGTGTTTTCCAATTCTCGAAACAGTTGTTAAAGTCAATGCCTTAATAATGCCTTCAATTGATCCGAATGGTTTTCCCGAAACGATTGTTTGAGTTGCACGGTATAGGTTGAAAATTTGGAGAAAAACTCACGCAGAATCAATGCATGCGACGTTGTGTTATCGTAGTGCAAAAACCAAAAGTTGTCGGCCCGTAATTCCGTCCTCTTTTTAAAAACAGCTAACAAGGGTGCTGACAGTTTGGCCAGTCGGAAGGAATTCGGAGTGCATCAACCTAGATAATTGAAGAAATCTGTTAACATAACCTTGATTTTGGACATGCTTTAACGTGGGTATTTCGGCTTCGGCTCACTTTTGCTACGATATTAGGCCGACTGATCGTCTATTCTGAGCCGTTAAGCAAGATACAAGACATCGTTTAATGGCATCCTAGCAGTCGGAAAGCATTGTTTCACAGACAATAACGCGACGTTGTTTTTGAAAAAATTACGTGTTTTTGGAATCAATCTTGCTTTCACTTTTCATAGGCCCAAATGATCATTCAAAATGGTTTTCACTAATCCTTCCGTTATTCCAACAACTTCCGTAACATTTCTGACCACAATCCGTCGATTCTCAAGAATTTTCATTTGTTTTTACTTCAGTATTATTATTTAATATGTTTGTTGCAATTCGGGAACAAATTTCCCCTCTGTTAAATTTAATTTTGTTCTTGTTGTTTCCTCATAACTTGGAAGTGTTGAATAAAGTTTCGACTAGTGGTGAGATTGTTGGAAAGCTAAGTATCCGCAGAGCTTTTAGAAATTGTTTTCATTTCATACGCATATGTGAAACTATTGTATCTATAGAATTTCTTTGTGCATACACATTAGTGATTACTTTTTCATAAATTATTGCACTTGCTTTTATTCACTTGTCTCAAACGCTTTCAAAACATTTGTATACACACTACGCAAATATGTGTTACACAAGTATTTATTTGCACATAATAAAAAATTTGAATTGTTCTGCTGACAGAGCGTATGAGTGACAATAAGTGTTCACAGAAGTGACAGAGCCCATATATGTGTGAGTGTGGCTTTCAACCTATAGTATAACTTTACAAGTACCTACAATTACATAACTATGAGTTTGCATATACCTTTTTGTTTATATATTATACAAATAAGTACATATGTATATATGTAGGAGCAAATATGTATGTGCATCACACTAAAGTTGTTCCAGCGTGTGACACGTTTCCCTCTCTGCGCCTTATTGCCGCAAGTCAATTGCGTTACAAGTAATACACACGACCTTTTCCACCACACCTCCAACTGCTAATTATTATGTGTATTCTGTAATTATAACAAGCAGCAACGAGCTCATAGATCACCTCAGGTGACACAATGGTACGGTTAATCGACTAGTCAACGACTTTGTGGTAACGGTTTTTAAATTCTTCATAGCAATTGCTCTTGTATAACATTTATTTTTTTATTTATTTTTTTCTCTGATATTTGGGTGTTTTTATTTCATTACATTTGTGATATGTGATAATGTCCCGTCTCTTCCAATATCCCAATTAGTCAAAGCAATCCGATTTCGCTTAAATATTTAATTACATTGACACCTGCAGTCACCCAGAATTTCGAAAACCTTTGTATTAAGTGTATGGAAGCTCAGAGAACTATTGACTCGATTCAAGCCATTTGGATACACAGAATTAGAAAAAGTTTTTGTCTGAATTTCAATTGCATATCTCACACAACGAACGATATATTAGGTACCGGGGTCCAAATATTCGATACCAAGGAATCTTGAACACTTTTTATTGGATTTAAAGAATTTTTGGTCATAAGGTGGCACACTACAGACATTATTCGTGTAAAGTTTTCTTCCATTATATTAATTGCTTCTTGATTTATGTACGGGAAACTGAATGAGTCAGGTGAACTTTAAATTATGCTATATGGGATAATTGGTGATTGTTGTTCGATCTCGTCCATTTTCACACTATGAGATAAGAATGTATGAAGAAGACTACGTAAAAAGTTTCCGGTACCACGCTCACCGTCCAATTTTCACACGAACCCCCATAAAGCTCTCTCATACAATATCGGTGGTGGAATTAAACGTACCTGGCGTATTTAGTAATTGATCTATCGCGCTTTTAGCAGTACCGTTATACGGGGAGTTAGCGGGGTAGTCCTCTGATTTCATCCATTTTCACATTGTCAATAGAAGTTCTAATAACATTTGTACTTAGAAAAATTGGTTGTTATAGTTTAACTAGTTTAGGAGATATATACACTAAACGTGTTAGAGGGCGGGGCCACGCCAACTTCTTCAAAAAAATTTGTCCGCAGGTATCTCTTGCTACTGAAATCCACTGCACTAAATAACATATATCTTTATATCTTAATTAAGTGCTTAGTTGGGACACTTTATAGGTTTTGGGTTAATGGAGATTTGTGGGCGTGACAGTGGTCCAATTACACTTTTCTCATCATCCTTATCATTTATATATATAAGCCTATAGCTACGAATACCAGCACAACAATTTGCATATT
>NW_024396379.1:0-11384 GCF_016617805.1 Bactrocera tryoni | reverse complement strand
GCAAAAGCGAAATAAATCATTTGATTATTTGGTTGGTTGTAAGAGGTGGAAGAAACAATGCCACACCGCTAGCGATCGCATTTAAGCCTCTATTATAGTCATTGTGTCCCCCCTACTAAACAACTTACCATACTGAATTTGATTAAATATTCGATGTTCTTCCAATCAAATTTCCCTATTTCTTGTAGATTGAAACATAGCATCAGAGAATTGTGAAAGGTATTCCAACCCAACCCACCGAAAGTTGGACAATCTCAGAGGTGATCTTCTGCAATATAAGCCCTGCATTCTGAGTATTCTATCTTACCTAGTTGCTGAAGCTGAGATTTATGCATTACTCAGTATATATTAAATACTAGATGTAGCACAAAGTTATTCTATGGTACCCCTTGTTTTGGTAGTAATCTAAAACCGGAGATTCTATTCTATAATTTATAACTTCGAACAGTCTTGGGAATAGCTGGGACTGCGCTTGTGACTTATATTCCTCTACTCATTACAAAGTTTATGATCACAGCGGTCGAGCTAAAGTAATGGCGGCTTCAATAAGTAACTTGACGACCACAACTAATCTTATTGATTTTTTTCTCAGCCAACTTCACACTTAAGCGCTTTTCCGTTATGTATTTGAATAGCTGAATTTTCGGCATATTTCACTGTTCTACTGTCAAAAGTTTACGGAGAAGATGTATTGACCGAACGCCAATGGCAAAATTGGTTTGCAAGATTTCGCTCCGGCAATTTCAATTTGAGGATGCACCTGGAAGGACTCTTCAGGCGGATGTGGATAAAATAGGATTAAGTTTTTCACCAAGATAATGCGAGACCTTATACTGCTTTGATGACTCGCCAAAAACTTTCGTAGTTTAAATGAGATGTGCTACCACACCCACCATACTCTTCAGGCTTGGCACCCTTCGGAAGTGTTCAAGTATCTGCAAACGACGTCGTTAATTGAATATATCCACCCTTGGAGTTTATATAATGTTTTCATTTCTTACATAACTGTTAATGCAAAAGGCTTAAAACTTATTTTGTAAACAGTAATAAGGAAGGAAGCTAATGCAAGTTCTCTGTAAACTATCCAACAAAATGTCCGACTTCACTGTCTGCACTTTTCGTTGGTATTCGTGAAAAATAAAAATTCAATCGAAGCAACAAAATTCGTCACTAGCCTACTTACTTATGCATGTCGCCAATATAGTATTGTATACAAGGAGCGTTCCAAAGTAAACAAAAAAACAGTAAAAAAAAAAACAGAACAAGTGGTTTTTTCGGCAAAATCAATTTATTTTTTTAAAAATAGTCTCCTTCTGCTTCAATATAGCTTTTTGCATGGTCCAAAAGCATGTCGAACGAGTGTTTTAGCTCATTGGCCGGAATGGCCCCCAGTATGCCGGTGCAAGCCTTTTGAATGGCCTCTACATCTGCATAACCCGTTCCTTTCATGGGCAAATGCATTTTTCTGAAAAGAAAGAAGTCGCACGATGCCATATCAGGTGAATGCGGGGAGTGGTTAATGGTTAAAATGTGATTTTTGGTCAAATAATCGGTCACAAGCGTCGATCGATGAGACTGCGCATTATCATGCAACAAACGCCAACTTTCATCTTCGCGGCGCACCAAACGCTTCAAAATTCCAAATTTCATTCCATTTCCATGAATTTCAATCATGATTTCGGCTGATTTTTGATGAATTCACGCACAGTTTCGAAGTAATTTCCGGTGATCACGGATTTTGAATGATCTTGGTCGTCATTTATGCCCTCACGGTCACTTCGAAAACGTTGGAACCACTCGTGCACCCTGCCAAGGGATAGACAATCATCGCCATAAACTTGTTTCATCAATTGGAACGTTTCGGTAAAATTTTTACTAATTTTAAAACTAAATTTTTTGGCTCTTTGTTCGAAGCTCATTTTCGCACCAATAACATACTGGCACTTAAAACGCAATAACTTCACTTCCAATACATGAAATGTCATGAAACTCTCACTGGAAAATCGATAAAGATAGTAGATTCTAACGCACCAGTCGACATATAGATGGCGCCCCCAGGGGGCTAGATTCAAAAAGTTTACTTCGGAACGCACCTTGTACGTGTTTAATCAATTCCTTGTACCGTCAGTCCGAAGTCAAGTGTTGAAACTCGCGCGTTTCAACTGAAGATATTAACTTACTGTTTTTCAGAGTAACGCGCTGTGTGAATCGCCATTCGTTTGTGCACTTGAAACAGTTTTTTGATACTGACTTCTGAATAAAATTTGAATAAATGCAATGGAACATTGAAAGTTGTAATCGAAAGAAATAAAGAGTCTAAGCAAAGGATTGCCTCATTGGAATTTCGCCATTCTCAGATTATGTTGCTCAAATTTATGCAAAGCAACATTATGATAATAATAAAATCCATCCGATAACGAAAATAAGGGTTGCATTTAGAAATTTGTACTCAAATTTGATTTATTAGGTTAACAACATGGCTAATAACAGAAAAGCAAACTTTTGAGTTTATATTGACTGTGCATATACCCTAAGCTTTTAAGATACAATTTTTGTCGCGTTGGTGTGATAATACATTTAATGAGCAATAATTGGAACAATATGAATTTTCATTCAAATAGTAGAGAAGTAAACAATACATGGAAGGATATTTTGTTGAAAGGGTTGCAAATTATTACATCTCGTATTGTAATCAGCTTTCTCAACAATACATTGGAATATCTAAATTTAACTGTTCTATGTGTACAGCCATGGACACATAAATAGCACACTTGGTCGTCAAATAAAAAACAAGTATTTATTGCTTAAGTTTATTTTATTCTAAGGCATGCGTTTTAT
Source organism: Bactrocera tryoni (assembly GCF_016617805.1). NCBI lineage: Eukaryota > Metazoa > Arthropoda > Insecta > Diptera > Tephritidae > Bactrocera > Bactrocera tryoni. The sequence continues at coordinate 8,546 of NW_024396379.1, read as the reverse complement.
TTTAAAACTTATTCACTTTCATATTACTAAAACGCTAAAACAATAAATATTCTATTATCGTTAAAAAAAGACGAAAACATCAATATCTAATAAGACAGCTGGGACACATGAATAGCATAATCTGAAAAGAGTTTACAAAAAGACTCACAAATTTGTGAAAATTATTAAAAAATAGTATAAGATTGCTCACTTCGTTTGCATTTTGTAATACAATACTTATATCCACCATTTTTAATCACTCCTTCACATCTTCGCTGCATACTGTTCACCAGTTTTTGAAACCGGTCGTTTGGGATTGAATACAAAGCCTCTTCAATTGAAGCCCATTAATCATAAACAATTTTTAAGTTTTTGCTTGTTGTTTTGGATAAATTTCCTAGGGGATTCAGATCCCCGCTTTACGCAGACCAATCCAATATTGTAATTTTTCAATTGTCGAGGCAATACTTTACTACCATTGCGGTGTGCTGCGTACATAAAAGCTGTGGTTTCTTCCTGCTAATTCATCCAAAAAGTTGAGCTTCGTTGAGTCGTCTTCCTACAAGCTTTCTGGACATGTCCTCACCATTTTCGTCATTATGTACGATCATAATCTCTCTGACTGACTTAAAAGGATTTTTTCAACACTAACATCGGTTTTACGCGGTCTTGATTTTCTTGCCACATGTTTTTTTTTTTTTGATACAAGATGGGTATTTTTTGTTGCACAAAGAAACATTTTTCGAGAGCAATGCATTATTTCAGTAATTTCGACAGAAGCTTTTTCTTTTTTGCTCATATCGCACATAAGCGCTTACCTTTTCGGCGTGCATTGTTTTCTGATATGCAAAATTATTGATTTGCAAAATTAAATTAAAAACAACCGAGAACTTCTCAGAAAATTCAAAATAAAATGCAAACTTAAAAATATACCATTTATGTGTCCACTTAAAGTTAAATTAAAAGTAATATTGGAGTCGAATTTGTGCTATTTATATGTCCATGGCTGAATGTATCCTGTTGTTAAAGTACTAGTTACAACATGAAACACAAGCCCAACTAGTCAAGTGACTGATTTTCAATACCTATAAACAACTAGTATTTCTTATAAGTTTATATCCTACGGTTTGCCATTTTTCTGGCCTCGTTCCGATATTGAATAATCAGTCTCGACTAGTTCAAGCGAATAAATAACTATCTAGTTCAAGTTATATGTTCAGAACACATTTTTAAAAAAATATTGAGTATTTCCCAAAACTTGTTTGCTTCTTTTTTTGTCACTTGTAGAGCTTCTAGGAAAATTTAAAAGAAGAGCACCCAATCGGATAGTCTATGCAGATGAGCTTTGCTAGTGAGAGGTAAGTTACCGACAAACTTTACTTGAAGGTAAACCGCTTAGATGAAATCAGACACTTTACAAGAAGGTAAAACATACTGACATGGGCTCAAACAGGTGAAGTTAGGAACTAAGCATCATACCAAGTACCTGAGAGTAGTTCCGGACAGCAATCTGAAATGGAAACTCAAAGTGGAACAGAGGATGACAAAAATCAGTGGTGCTCTTTACGAATGTAAGAAGACGCCAGAAAATTCTGTTTAGAACTAGTTACAAAATCTCGACACGAAACGTCGAGGTTTAATGGGGTAGAGTTAACAACTAAGGATCATAAAGATTATACCAAGTACCTGTGAGTAATTCAGTGGTGGTCTATATAAGAAAAAGGTAGCGTCAACATTGTGCTTATCACTTCTCCTCATGCATTGGCGTTACACAAATAGTTAAGCGCATCTTGCTTTACCGTCCTTTGGTGTGATGAAAAGCTGCCAGCAAAATCTCAAAAAGTTTTCCAAGTAGAGTTCGTTGGGGTTACTAAAGCTGCTGAGTGAGCTAATAACGTAAGAAACGATATAAAGAACACCAATATATACGTTGATGGCTATAAAAAGATATAATCTTACGTCACATTGCATTAGAAATTATCCTTAGAAGTGGGGAGACAGTAGATTTAGTATATTGGGCTCCAGGGTAATGAGATGGAATGCGCATGCTTTTTATTCACACGGGCTCGAAAGGACTTTAGGAAAGTTTTTGGCCTAGTCACGGTCACAACTTACTGGTAGTGTAATTGACGTGAATAAATGCTGGAATATTTTATCTGCTTGAGTGAGGCCTTATCTAGAACTCGTGTAAAATATCTGTGAGCTACGGATTCGAGGGGCTGAATGAAGTATCAAAAAAGTATCTCTATTAAAATTCGAAAAATGCGTTGACTTCCTAAACGACATATATTTCAACTCATAATAAACTGAACTACACATGGCATTAGAAAGGATTTATATGCCTACGTATGGCTTAATGGTTAGATCACTTTACTCAGAGTTCGATTTAATATACAATTTATTTGTTTCAACGTTTCACTACTGGGTTCATTTTCAATTGTGTTCTTAAATATAGCATTTAAGAGTAAAATGTCGTTAAATTAGTGCTTGGCACCTGATGGATGCTTACACCAAAGGATAATTACCAAAAGCGATAGTTTGTCCTCATAAGCAGCAGTGTGGGAAACCAGAGATGTTATTGGTATAAAACAATAAGCATTCAGCGTAAAGCAAAAGGGTTAATGCATAAAATTAAGTGAGAATTCAGATAAAGTTGTAAGCAAACACATCAGATAAATTAGGGGTGACCCATTAAGCAGTGTAGTTGATGAACGACGACGAACCGTACAAAATGGCTTGCCACATTATTCCAAAAGGACTTTTGAACAGACGTAAATGTAATACAAGGCATTTCGCATGAGTCCGAAGGCTTTTATTTATGACATTACTTTATGGTGCATTTGGTGCAAAATCGCTTTTGAGAGAAATTTTATCTCTTCTCAAAGAGATTAAGCTTTTAATTTGAGTATGGAGAAAGCACATAATCAATATTTTTATACCCCGAAATGTGTATCTTAGGTTTCCCACGAACACCCAGAAGTTAACGCCGGAGACCCCATAAAAATTATGTCTGTTCGACAGTGTATAATGGGTTTTTCAATAAGAGCGCTCCAAGTTCTTTTTAAATAAAACAAAAATAATCGATAGCCCCACAAGAAATAGTCTAACGCCATCAAGTCGCACGACCAAGGCGGCTAATTGACTGTGCCAATTCATTAGATAACACGTTCACCAAACTTGGTTTTCAATAAATTGATTGTGACATTCGCTGAGTGCCTTGTGGCGCCGTCTTGTTGCTACTGCCATCGTTTACTGTCGATATCGGTCTACTTTTGTAGCGTCCCTAGTGAAAAACCCGTAACGTGAATTATGTCTTCAGTTTTTAAGATATCGAACCGTCACGTCCTTCTGTCGGAACCGCTGAAATCGGTTTTGAAGAAATTTTTTAAATCGAAGGACTGTAGCTTATAGCTGCCACATAAACTGACCGACCAAAGCAAGTTCTTGTATGGAAACTTTTGTATTTGTCAATGCCATTATAGCCTCGGTGCAACCGAAGTAAATCTTTTTTATTTTTTTTACTTACGGTAAGCTTTCGGACTATAATCTCAATGAATTCACATTCACTTACGTCTATGAGCTGACATATGGCGAACCGATGATGACTATTTTAACAGTGGAATCCACTTGACACTGCGCATGGAATTCCCCGTTCGTTCGTTTACGAAACATGCATACATACATCGATGTCTAAATATACCCTTGTCTAAATCTCAGCCAATATCTGACGCTTAGCAGACGCTGTGGACAACTTATCAACCACTCTGTCCAGCACACTCAACAAACCAAGAAACCAATGTGTACGTATGTGTGTGTGTTTACGCAGACTTAATGGTTTGCTTATCCCTTGAATCGTCTGTTTGTATACAGTCGCATAAATTCTTGTTCTGCTCTGCCTAGGTGCGTGTGTTTGTGTGAGTGACCGCAGTAATTCGTGACTATTTTACTTGCGTATAATTTGGCAAACTCACACATCGCCACGAACACAATGTATCTCGAGGCCAATTGCGCAAATCGAAAAGCTCATAAGAGTAAAGCACATAAGCGTCAGCTCACAAATACAGTTACACAAACGACAATTGCTTTAATACACGACACTGGGGTCCAATTATCCAAAGGGTTTCGCAATTATGGTAAATCACAATCGCACTCTGAGCGAATTGGTTACACCGAAATGCGTCCCACACACACACAAGCATACGCAAGAATACCTTCGCTTCGAGATAAGCGCAAATGTGCGCAGCAATGTGTGGCTGATTTCAGTGACATGTCCCTTGAAGTTGGCTGTGAGTGCCTTTTGCGTAAATTGTTTACCAATCGGTATTTCAAATTGTATGCGAGTGTGCGTGTGTGTCTATGGATATGTAAACACATCGTAATTTACACAATTCCATATCATTTTCCCTTCCCAGCTCGGCACTCCCGCCACTTGCCATTGATCCCCTCGCTTCGTTGGTCTCTACATTTTGCTGTAATCACACACTATTTGTCAACCCTTTAACACATTGTCTTCGACAACTCGCTTCGGTCCGGAGTCTGTGCCAATGTCCTCGCCGGCAAGCAGTTGTCCGTTTAGCTGGTCGCATTATTGACGATGGCTTGGCTGGGCACTGCTGCTGCTCGCTGTGTTTGTTTGCAATTAGGTGCGGGCGGCCGAAATGTATATTGCGGCATGGACTCGTAAACAGCATTACTCTCACCTTATCGGAGCCGTTGTGCCGAAAACGATATGCCGTCGTGCGATAACATACTTGTATTTAGATGTGTGTGAGTAAATGTCTCGTCTTTGGCAGTGAACAAGCGGCCGCAAATGCGTCGATATATCACAGTACTATTTGCGTTTGAGTTTCGGAGAAAAAGTTTCTATCGCATTATACGTATTTCGAGAAATGCTGGATCCTTCCTTATCCACATTTTATTGGTGGTAGCGGAAAAGGTAAAGTATATAAGTACACACAATTGCTGTTTATTTTATAACCCTTGAAAGTCTAACACCAGTGATTAGATAAGGCTATACAATTTTATACTCATGCAACATGTTACTACAGAGTATAATAGTTTTGGTCGGGAAATGAATATATAAACGATCAGGGTGATGAGGCGAGTAGAAATCCGGGTGTTTGTCTGTCTTTCTTCCATCCCCATATAACGGTACTGTTAAAAACTACTAAAAGTACGATAAATCAGTGAGAAGGCTTCATGGGAGCCAGAGAGAAAATCCTCTATAACGGTACTGTTAAAAACTACTAAAAGTACGAAAAATCAGTGAGAAGCCTTCATGGGAGCCAGAGGAAATTTGGACGATGAGGTGGCACCGCCCACTTTTAGGTGAAGTCACATATCTCGGGACCCAACAGACCGTTTTCGACTAAATTTAGTGCATGGTGTTCTTCTTATAATTCTATGCCACGGTGTGAAAATAGGCGAAATCGGACTACACACCTACTTCCCATATAACACAATTTTAAATTTTATTTGATTCTTTCACTTTCCAGTGTACAAATCAAGAGGTAATTAATATAACGGGAAAGTTTTAGCTCGAATAATTCCTTTAGAGTAGAGATAGTAGTGTACCTGTGTGTCAAAAATGGATTGAGTCGGGTCAATATTTTCCTGAGCCCCAATATACCAAATATACTATAAAAATTTTCAAACTTCCGGCTGACTTTATACTGCATATATCAGCCAATCTGTGAGTTATCTCAACGGAAATGACAGAGTGAGTTTTACTAATAACATTGTATCTTCGTACTTAAAAATAATAAAATTGGGCGAATGTTCGGGTACACCCGAATTAAAGCATTCCTTACTCATTTTTGCAATATTTATAATCCAGACAGCACTTAAGACATCCTATGAGAGTAGTTTTATTACCGTAACACTAAATAGCTTTCACTTTTATTCCCGTTAGGAAGAGACTTTCATTCCAAAGTATGCGTAAGATGAAATTCCCAATAGCTCTTCCCATTTTATTTCCAGGATTGGTTATTTTACTATTTATTTTTGTGAATGTCTAAATTAAATAGTTTCGGCATCTAAAAACCAATTGAATTGGTGTTACATATTTCGGAAACCCGTATACAATACCTGAATCTAACCATAAATCATATTTTACGGATTTATATTAGAATTAATCATTTTATTGATAACTAGCTGACCCCGCATGCGTTGTCCTGCGTGAAATTATGTGTTTTGAAATGAAAAGAAAGTTGAATTTAGGTTGTGTTAAAAATCATTTATTCCCGATTTTTCTAATTTTTTTTCAATGTAACGCAGCTTGATAAACAACATTTTTTGGTTTCCATTCCGGTGCGTAAATGTACAGATAAGATGGTTTTCCAACTCGTGAACACGCCACGTATAACTGACCGTGTGAAAAACATGGCATAATTTGGCCAATGTTGGCATAAACATTTGTGATGAGTTCATCTTTCGTTGAAGTGAATTGACAAAAGGCAGGTGGAATTGATATCAAACCGCTGGAAGCATCAACCGGAATTTGCCCATTTCCAATTCTTAGCGAATACAATGTAAAATGTCTTTGTTCGTATCCCATTTGAGGCGGATTTGAAAGCTGATATGTCGTAATGATCATCGCGAAAAGTGTGCGAACTTTAGTAGCATGCGAAGTAGCTATCGCATCGTCCATCGTTTGATTCTAGTGGTTATCATGTTCTAGCAATTGTAATTGCTGGCATGCTTCTCAAAAAGTTGCACACACCGTACCATTCACAGTACGCAATGACTGAAATGAAATTGAACCACGTACATTTATCAATAGCAAACGAAGGTAGAAGCAATCGTCGTTTTTCGAGTGAATTCTGAAAATTCGCCCTAAGGCATTAGTTGAGGACACACTTGGATGTCAAACTACTGGTTAACCTTGCTTTCTACGTAACTATTTCTCCGACGATTCCATGTATAATATCAAGGCATTTTCGAACAGAGCAATGCTCACGCAAACGGATCACTGACGCAAGTTGAGAAAAAACTCGTCAAGGTCAATTTTGTTGCTGGCGGTGTTTCCGCTGTAATGTATTCCCTGGGTTTAAGTACAGTATAGCCATTCTCCAAATGAATTGCGAGACGCACAACAATCGGAAACGTCCATGAATTGCAAAAGTAAATATCCTACAAAGCACTTTATTGGAGTTCACGTTTTGACCCATTTGATACTTGCGGATCTCATCTCGTTCAAGGCCAATAACCACGATGTTGCTTTCATTGGTCACGTATTTGCAAAACGTATTTGATCGTTTTCATCAAACTACAATATTCAACATTGACATTAGTTTTGAATGTGAATTAGACAACAGCGGCGAATATGGTACGATCCATGTGTTGTCGACTTCGATATTCACTCCTTTATGTTGAATGCTAAATGTTTTGCCATTCTCGTCTGGTGAGCTACGCCGATAGAGTGGATATCCATTATTTCCAGTTTGCGTTTCCGAAAGAAAAGCACGTGGATAGTGTTTCGTGCATTTATTGTCAGACATACGAGTAGAAACCGAAGTGGGATTGTGGTGTCCGCAAGGTCCATGAACCATGTTGGTTTTCATCACATTGTATAATACTGGATTTTCTCTGCATCATGAATTTGGTGTAATCACCATCCGCCATCCAAAAAAAAAATGTGTGCGTTCGGTAAACCTCTTTTTTGGTAATCAACAGAGTACATCCAGCATGTAACAGCACCATATATACCATACATTGCTTCAAGATAAAGTCCATCAAACATCGTAGCTATTTAAATCAATTGGAAAACAAAACAAAGAATATTGAAAAAAAAAATTGTATGGAAAAAAGTTACTTTTAGGAATTTTCCAGTTTTCCGACTTTTTCTCGTGAAAAGTATAAGGTTTTTTTACTTCTAAACCCTCACAGATCCACAACGAACAACCTGTGAAAATTTCTTCAAGATTGGTGCAGCCATTCTCGAGCCTTAGCGTTACTAACAAACAATAATTCAAGAAAAGGGCTGTTTTTAGGTTTTTTCCGGCAATTATTGGAATTTTTCTCGCCGTTAAAACCATCTTTGAACTTCACGGAACATTAAAAAAAAAGAATTGGCCAAATTGCAACATATTTTGTGATTCATTTTTATAGGGGAAGGTGGGCGATATATTTTTCCCTAGTATAGGTTGACAGATGCAACCAACTGTCATCGGCTCGTCTCATACTAAGCTCAGTTTCTATATTGCACTCGAGCTGTGAACACGTGTTATAACCTCTCTGCGTCAACAAAAAGAAATTCGACACTCCGAAAGTTTTTTTTCAACTCTGTGTACAGTTGTTTTTTTCACATTTTCCAATAAATTCATCCAGGTAAATATGTTTATAATATTAGTTGAGCCTTAGCCTTCGACACACAAAAGAAATTTTACACCTGCATCCATTGCATCCACTGCGAGTCGGAATAATTTTTTTCGCCAATTCCTATTTTTCTTATTATTTATGAATCTCTCTTTCATTTCCATTGATAAATAAACGTTTTTCATCGGTAACAATCATGTCGATTTACAGACTGGCCCGACATTCCCCAAATTCTGATTAAAGCAGAAACG
>NW_024396378.1:0-9825 GCF_016617805.1 Bactrocera tryoni | reverse complement strand
CTCCTCATCTTCTTCATAACTTCCTTAGAAGAAGTTGCAGGCCCCTTGCTCCTCACATCCACCGCCCAAGTCTCCACTGGCTTCGTCGTAACCGGTGCAATAACCCCCAGAACTTGTGGTGCAGGCGCAGGCATCGATGCCGACGGAGCCGGCAAAGACCCAACCAGCGGCGAAAAGGGCCCTCCGCAACTTCCTCTAAGAGCATCAACCTGTTCAAGAAGATGGGCATTCTCGGTAACTAACGCCATTAGGAGTTCCTTATACTTGGAGGCAAACTCCAACAGCCTCTTCGCGACCTCCTTCTCAAAATTCTTGGCACCAAAAACCAACTCATTAGCTCACCGTTTAATTTTTTTCGCAGCCACAACATGGCCACCCAAACGGTTGGCTAACGCGAAAACACGAGGGCACACCCCACAACCTAAGCACAAAGCCTGGAATGGCCACTCAAAATGGGTGCCGGGCGGAACTTTATCCCTGTACCACACCGAGTCGACCGATGCGGCAAGGCACCAAGGCAGACCGTGGGCACAAAAGCTCACCACCACGACCAAAAAAGTCGCAAAGTTAGAACTTCCCGGGCCAGCACCTTTTGAACAAAAGCTGCCCAAGTCCCCCTCGCAACACGGGTAACTGAACGCTGGACGCACAGCACAACTCAAATTCGACAGGCAATTCAGCCAGCAGAGAACACCAACGATACTGTACAGAAGTGAAACTATGTGACAGTTCAGCAACTACAACCGTATGACAGTCCACCCAGCCGCAAAAACCACCTGTTACAAAACCCAATGTACCCCCACACTCAACAAAAAACAACCTGCTCTACCCGCAAACGAATCCAACAAAACGAAAAAATCAACTTGCAACAAAAAACACATAGCACGAAAATTTACCTTCTCCAATAAAAAACACTTGGTTCAAAATTTTGTGCAAGCACACACACCCGCATAAAACTACCTTAACGAAAACAAAAACCTACTCTTGAAAATGTGAAAATTTGTATGTGAACAAACAGGTGTTCACACACACAAACAAGTTTTCACTTATTTTTTCACAACCCTACGATTCAAATTCAGAAAAAATTATTAAAAATTAATTTTGAAATGACAGAAGAACGAATATTCTGCAAATCTTGGCCCAGAGAAACGCAAAACTAGTCATACCAGCGAAAATCAATCACAAATAATGGTACTTACATGCACTCCCCAGCACGAGACCAAACACAAGGAAAATCCTATTTATTTAAGATAATTTCAAATATTTTCAAATAACTACACAAAACTATGCGAGCGCGCGTCTATACAATTCGAAACACAATTGGAATGTGTAGATAGGGACAACAACCGGAAAGTTTTACGTAGGTACCTGCTGACGTCAGCTTTACTCCACGGTACTCAAAAGTACAACGGATCAAATCAAAGCATTGATAAGCGAACTGAAAATGCTAGGCATTTTAAGTACCAATTGGCAGTGTGGAATGGACACACTAACCACCTTAGTAGGGTTCGAGGCCAACGAAAACCTCTGCCGTGCTTTGGGTCCGGCACCCGGTTGCAATGCAACTCCACATCGAAGGAACAAAAAGTCAAATCTACCCTCATTTGGGTACAAACCACAACCACAACGATACTCCCCGAGGGGGCAGTCCGCATGAGCAGGTTGGAGTTACCTCCAAGGGCTCCTACTCCCCGTGGTACCAGAATTTAGTCTCCGGTCAGACCTCGTAGCCGAAACTACTACCAGTTGAGCTTCCATACTACTCTGAACTGGTGCCCAAAAAAGAAGGTGAGAAAGGACCCCATTGACACACAAAAAAGGCCAAACACAAAACTAAACCCTAGTTCACAAATAAACGCCTTCGCCGCTAAAATAACTCACGCGCCTACAACCCTAACAATTCGGTATACCGACTAGTGGACATCACACCACTAGCATCTAAGTGCCCATTCGTCCAGTTAATCCCCATACCTCCCATGTTCCTAATGTCTGAGTATATTGGGCATTCTGCAATAACATGCATCCAATCTTCTACCCCGCCCCACAAAAACAACCGGACCGATCAGATTGGTGCCTCTGATGCAAAAATGCATTCAGAGGCCCATGCCGCGTAAGCAAAAAACCTAGACTCAGACAAAATCTGAAATATGGGTTATACGCAACAAAGCCAACATCCCGAATGTACTCATACCTCACACAGCCATTGCACAGTGTATCGTTTAATACAAGCTAGGGGGACAAAAATATTTTAGTATGAAATTTAATTGTTTTGGTCGTGTTGATTAATGATTTTAAGTTTCATTGAAGAATTAGTATATATTTTTTAGATTTACGAATAGAAAACAAAAAGTTGTGCAAAAAATATATTTAATTATTTTTTTAAATTTCAGAACATACAATAACATTTACTTGAATGTATAAAGAACGTACTAATACATAAGTCCATTACATTTCAACTAATGAAAAACGCGATGATTGGTAAAGGGTTTTTTATCAACAGACCTAATAATAACAATAACATAAAAATAACAATGACACACAACAACAAAATGTTTAATGCTACTACATATATCATTTTACTCATTGAAATAGATTCATCTGAATCAGATATTAGATAATCCTTATCGTAATGGTCACATGTTTTCTGACGTGCTACTTTTGATGGTATTGAAGGGACAATTAAATTTACAACTTCCACCGGTAATTTATCTGTTCTCTTTCTAGGAACTTCTCTGAGTGAGTTGATTTTACCGGATCGGATGTTATTAAAAGCATAATATGTAGTAAATTTATATTCGTGGCTATACGTGACTGTTTTCTGGTGTGGTGTTCGCGAAATCTACGGCAGTCCTTAATACGGGCTTCTTGAGACTCCTCCGAGAGTTGCCCGATTGGAAGAATAAAATTTCTAATTACCTCCGTACTATGTATCAGGATTTTGTGCACGGTGACTGGCATATAGTACCACAAATATAAATTAAGATAAAGTGTTCTGGTTTTGGAACAAAGATTTTCGAATTTATTGCAATTAATATCGTAGCCGGAGGATAGCGTTCTCAATAAAATGCCAAAATTTTTAATTAGATTACTATCCAATCCGGTAATATCCCCACTCAGTTCCGGATTCATAAGAACCTGTGGGCCGTATTCCCATCATTAGAGTTCCCATATCCAGGTTTCGGTGTGTCTACTATAAGTCCCATCTAGTTTTTAAACTTTTGCCTTACTTCTTCCGAACGTTGTTTTACACTAGCCTTTTCTATATCGCTCTTAGCTTGCCACTTTTTTATGTCCAAACGATAACAAATGTATAACATGCATTCAAAAGAACGAATCCATGCGCGTGCAAAGTAGACAAACCGAAACTGTAATGTTCTTTTTTAACCACTACGTCTTTTAATTCGCCATTCATCAGTTTGGGAGTAGCACCACAGATGTAACATTTTTGTGAAGAAAGTGTACCAGTCAAAGCATTACATACTTTTCCGTCTGCCACTGTAAGTAAAATATTATGTTTTACCAAAATTTGAGAACAGCGATTATCACATAGTGTTGGAAGAAGTTGAGATGCTTCTTCCAAAACCTTGTTAGTTTCTGATGTAGTAAAATCAGTTGTTTCCTTTGAAAAAATCAGCTTAATTGGGCGACAATAAAATGTGGACGAATGCCGCGGATTTTGCCATAAAATATTTTGGCTGGCATCGTCACTCAATCTCAATGGAACAATAGCAAAACCAAACATATACTCATCAGTAGCATCGGAGTTCTCAAATTTCTGTTTATAAGTGCTATGGGCGGAGCTCCCGTCACATCCCCATTAGCTGATTAGTGTGAATGACGAATTAGAAGATATATTTTCTTTTAAAACTTCACTTTGCGCTTCAATTAAACGTTTACGTAGGGTTACACAAAATTTTAGACCTACGTAAATTAAACATGATGGAAAAACTTTATGTCCCGCCTTCAATGACCATTTACGCGTCTGTTTATACGAGTAACTTGTGCACTTAGAATCCACATAATAAGCTAATGCCTCATCACTTGTCAATTGCCTGCCTTCGCATGTAGTATTACCAGACTTCTTTTTTCTGTAGATTTCAAACTTTCTCTAATCGAAGTAGCTACATATGTTTATATTACCCTCCAAGCGATTTGCTACTTCAGCGGCTACGGTCAACTCGATGGCACTTCGCGATTCTAGTAAGTCTTCAAGCCTTCGTTTTTTCGTTTTAAAAGACGACTCTTCAAAATTTTTTTTTGGTCTACCTTGAGATCGATTGCTTCCAGTTGATGAGGTAGAACAGGGATGTTCCATTTGTAGGTGAAATTGTAAATCTGCTCCTTCTAACCAGCTGCGATTTTTGTATAAAAAACGTTCAATCATCATATTTGCTTCAGTCCATTTTTTTGAAAATTTTGACCAAACACTCGAAATTTTTAGCTTTATGTCCTTCTGTCTATCAGGCGTTAAATCTGTAGCACTAAATTTTGTCAAAACATAATCCACCAACCGGGAATTTCGCTCTATTTTACCTTTACGCCATTCTGCGAATAACTCCATTTTTGAAATAGATCAAACTCGATCTAGAAAAAAAATAATTAAAAATAATGGGGGAAAGATGTGGTACTCGATCAAAGCTCATTGTATAGCTAAAGGTTGCCGTTATACAATATTCAAACATTAGCTTGGATATATGTGGATAAAAAAAGTTGCATACGTTAAAAACTTCAAAATAAAAAGAACACAAACATGTTTATATGAGTTTTCAAAACCCCGTACAACGTATTAGCTAAACGCAAACTAAGTATTAAATTGCATAAAATATGCATACATACCTTCTAAATTAAATTCCTTTTCATCAACGGTCGTGTTTTCCTCTTCAAACCTTGTTAAATCACTATTTATATTGTATTTTTTATTTAAATTGAAAACACAAAAATGATAACACGGTATCACTTCGATTAAACTTGTTGTAGTTAACCGTATTAGAATAGTTTGCGCAATTCTTTCTTAAAATTGTGACATATAAAGAGTAGTTATAATCAGAGTACTGTCAATTATTTGATTGTTTACATTGACTTTTGTCCGCCTACTATGATCCAGCGAATCACTGTGCATTGGGGCAATTGTTCCAACGTTCTTGCCACCTACACCTAACCCTATCATCTAGAAGCCTCTTGCTCCCTAGATATCCCTCCCTCTCCACATCATCATCGAAGATCTAATCGCACTGCAGCAAGGAAACACTTAAACCGCTTCTTAAACTGAAAGCAACAGCAGGCTGTATGACAATCAGGTCAAGAGGGGTGCTCCTAACAAAACTTGTAAAGCCACCGTCGAAACAGTACGACATACATGCCGACATGCAAGCATCATACAACGTTGCACCGAGAGGAGTTTTTAGCGACCCGCGACCGCCACTGTGGTCTCCCACCATATAGCAGCTCCATAAGTGGCACAAGCCACAAAGAATCCACAATATATGGTGGGGACATCACGACGCCCGAGGCCCTGATCACTCCTCAAAATCCCAGATATTTGACTTGCGTCACATATCTGATACTGACTCCATTCACACGGACAATCGGTGGACGAACTGGCGACAATCTACCTTCGTTAACCCTTCAAACTACCTCATCGAGACGAGCAATTTGCTCGTAAACCCCCAACTCCTCAAACTCACTAAGGGGTATACAAGATACCGCTTCCCTAACTGAGAGTCCATATTGGTTCCAATCAGTACTCGTGGTACGCCATCGCCGCAATGGACTCTCATAAAGCGGGGGAAGGGATCGAGGGATAACCATAATTTGAAACAAATTTTGATCACTCAATCCTCACCCTCTCTTTACCTCCCACCTAACATTAAAAACCCTACTTGCTGCCTCATTCATAAATGTCACGTCAATATCACTCCCACTTCTAGGCCCACCGGAAGTATACTACTCACTGGGTTCATTCACAACGTGGAGGCCATTAGTCACCACCCGTTCACTTAATGCCTCACCTCGAAAGTGGCTTCAATATCCAGACGAATGCCGTAATACCTTACTGAACCACATCGAGGAGGAGGTATCCCCATCCAACCCCAAAGATAAATAGACTACCACCTACAAGAAGTAGAAGCATATCCATGTATCTCAGGTGGGGCTCTAGAGGCTCGCTAAATTGCAGTACAAACTATCCACAACAATTCAATCGAACACCCCACACATCATTAGATGCTCAGCTGGTCTATAGGTGCGGCATTGTGGTGCATTGGCACCCTTAGCAACCTCCTTCTGAAAGCGCTTGGCACCAAATCCCAAATCACTTAACTGCCGCAGCCGCAGCATAGCTGGCTAAAAAAACTACCTGCTGTACCCGCCTAATGAATTCAAAAACTAAAAACAAACAAACAACAAACAACACACAAGTGAAAATACTTGCCTCAAAATTTTGTGCAAGCTCACACACCAAAACTACCTTGACGAAAACAACTTGTTTTTTCACAACGCCTCTTACTCGAAAACAGAAAAAATTATTAAAAATTAATTCTGAAATGACTGAAAAACGAAAAGTTATGCTACCACGGCTTATGCTAATGGAAAATGAATGACCCCTAGCTCAAAATAACCACAAACAAACGTATTTACTTGTAATTCCCAGCACGAAATTCTATCACTAAAAAATCCAATATTTTCAATTATGTTCGAATTATTTCGAATTCGAAATTATAGCATACTTCACGATGTTTTCTATTGCTAGAAGCACGTAGATCAATTCAATGCATTAATCAGAGCCCCAAGGCATAAAAGCATTTTGCGCTTATACCTTGGTTCCAATTGTTTCGGGTGGATAGGGACACCCTTAGCCACCTTGGTCGGGTTCGAGGTCCATCTAAAACCTCTGCCGTAATTTGGGTCCGGTACCCGGTAACTCTCCTACCTGCATTTAGGTTTAAACCACAGCCACCACGGATCTCCACAAAGGGCCAAACCCAATCAGCAGATTGGAGTTACCTCCAAGAGCTAACTGCTCCCCGTGGTACCAGGTTTAAGTCTTTTGGCCTTCAAGACAGAGTCAGATGACCGTTCTTTATTAAATTCAAAATGCGACTGCCCGCTTACATGTTAAAATGAACTTATTCAAAAATGAATGAATGAACATATAAAGAATATATATACAGTGGAACGAATAAAAATGAATTTATATTGTAATAGATTGTAGGGCTGCCAATCGTCATAAATATGGTGATGACAGCTCGGCCTCTCCTGACATTAACTCGTCCCGAGTTATTCGTCATTAATAGCATCTTCAGGATCACCATCATCGTCTATTTCGGGAAATAAGGCACACCACGGTTTCATCTTGTCGGATGTTGCAATTTGACTGTAGTGACGTTGCGTCCGCTGCATGCCTTCGATATCTTCAACGACGTAACGATCGAACCTCAATACTTTCTTAACCACGTAGGGACCTTTATATTTCGGGTGTAACTTCTTCGACTCGCCCGTGTTTGGAGGAGGAGCTTCGACCAGCACCAGCGCTCCCTCTTCGTACTGTACTGGTTTGGTGTGACGTGCATCAAATTTGGCCTTCCACTTAACTCGTGCCAATTGGATATTTCGTATAGCTTCACTTCGTCGACCATTCATTTGCAGATGTTCTTCTTCGTTCTGGATCGCTGCTAGCATCAAGTTACCACTTAAGTCGCGTAGGGGAAAGTCGTATACCAAATCAATCGGCGCAAACTTTGTTGTCGCGTTCACCTTAGTATTTAAGGACCATTGCAGCATACGAACATGTGTATCCCAATCTTTCGCCTCACTGATCGATGCTCTCAAAAATGCCAATACTGCTTGATTAACCCTTTCTGCCAAACCATTCGAACGTGGTGTACGCACAGCTACCTTATTATGTTGTATCTTGTTTACCTCGCAATAGTTACCAAATGCTGCTGACGTAAATGCGGTACCTCTACAATTCGTTGTGGTAAGCCGAAGAAAACAGTCAGATCATTCAACGCATCCACGACCGGTTTGGTTTTCGTAGATCTAGTTGGGACAACTACCGAATACCTGGTGAGTGCGTCCACGATGACCAGAACGTACTCATAACCACGTCGACTTTTCACAAAAGGCCCAAGATGATCCAAGTGTCAAGTGTGAAACGGTAATTTTGGAACCTACATGCCATAGAGCTCCCATTCCTTGCGAATCGGTTCGCGACTGTAACAGCACTCAATACACGACTTGATAAAGCCTTTTGTAAAGTTCCTCATGCGCGGAAACCAAAAATGTTGCATGATCCTTTTTAAAGTACCGTCGACACCGGGATGACCCACATCATCATGGCAGAGTTTAAGTATCCGCCATCGCATGCCTTTTGGAACAACTAACAAATTACTCCCATTCTTACTTAAGCGGAACAACCGGTGATTCTTCAAACAGAAACTTTTTCTTATGTCACTACGTTGATTGCCAGCGTCTTTATCCTCGATTTAGCGTATAATTTCATTCAGCTTGCTATCTTGCCTTTGAATGGTGCAAACCCAATCGTCAACTGTCAGCGTCAAAATCTTACTGGATACGTCTTCTACCTGTTCGTCCCCTCTTATTGGTGCACGACTTAGAGCATCAACGTGACTCATCGTTGACCCGGCCCGATGTATAATGTCATAGTCGTATTCCAACAATCGTAGTAGCCAACGTGCTACTTTCGGAATCATAGGTTTTGACATCTTTGCAGTCGTCATCGCCTGACAATCTGTTACGATGGTAAAACGTTTACCGAGCAAGAACATTCTGAAGCGTTCACATGCCTCAACCACAGCGAGCACTTCCAGCTCATATGCATGCCAATTCTTTTCCTGTTGCGTACATGCCCTACTGTAATATGCAATTGGCTTCAATCCACTCTCATCTCGTTGCATAAGAATAGCGGCTATACCCATACTTGATGCGTCTGTATGTAGCTCATGGTCCTTCGTGATGTCATAAATTGTCAAAATTGGGGCTTTACTTATCAACTCGATTAAACGCTGGAATGACTCTTTACATGTTGAGTCCCAAACGAAATCTGCGTCCTTCTTCGTAAGCTGGGTGAGCGGCTTAGCGATCAATGCATATTCGGGAACAAACTTCCGGAAAAACCCTGTCAACCCTAAAAACCTTCTAACTTCTACCTGATTTTGCGGCGTTGGAAAGTGTTCAATCGCCGATGTCTTTACAATACCCGGTCTAATACCATTTTCATCTACCTGATGCCCTAGGAAAGTAACCTCGCTTTTCATGAATGAACATTTTGATAATCTTAGCGTTAACCCTTCCTTCTGAACGATTTTTAAAAACTCTTCTAAGTAAAATAAATTTTCTTCTTCCGTATCAGTAGCTATAATCACCTCATCCACATAGCTTACAACTGCTTTATTCAACGGTGCAATCAGCTGAGTCATCATTTTTTGGAATGTACACGGAGCATTTCGCAAACCAAATGGCATTCTATTAAACTCATAATGGCCATTGTGCGTTACAAAGGCGGTAAACGGTTTTGCGTCTTCCTCTAACTCAATCTGGTAGTAGCCAGACATTAAATCCAACGTGGTAAAAAACTTTTTACCAGACAGTGTCGCCAAAACGCCATCAACTGTCGGCATCAACCACGGTTGTTTTTCAGTTACAGCATTTAACTCACGGAAATCGACGCACAACCTATCCTCCCCATTTTTCTTACGCACCATAACTACTGGTGATGCATATGTGGATTCAGATCTACGCACAATACCCAACTGTATTAGCTCATCTACGATTTCCTCAACAACACGCTGTTTAGGAATTGGAATA
>NW_024396377.1:0-6105 GCF_016617805.1 Bactrocera tryoni | reverse complement strand
TATGGCTTTATGTCAACTTCAGTAAGATGAAGAAGGCAAATTAACTTAAAGATGTTAAATTAATGATTTAAAGCAACTCAATATCGACTGCTTAATGTGTATATACAAGAAAATGGACTTTATACCTGAATATAAGATTGTCGAATTCTTCCAAATGCACTGCCGTTATGGCTTTATGTCAACTTCAGTAAGATGAAGAAAGTAAATTAACTTAAAGATGTTAAATTAATGATTTAAAGCAACTCAATATCGACTGCTTAATGTGTATATACAAGAAAATCGACTTTATACCTGAATATAAGATTGTCGAATTCTTCCAAATGCACTGCCGTTATGGCTTTATGTCAACTTCAGTAAGATGAAGAAAGTAAATTAACTTAAAGATGTTAAATTAATGATTTAAAGCAACTCAATATCGACTGCTTAATGTGTATATACAAGAAAATGGACTTTATACCTGAATATAAGATTGTCGAATTCTTCCAAATGCACTGCCGTTATGACTTTATGTCAACTTCAGTAAGATGAAGAAGGTAAATTAACTTAAAGATGTTAAATTAATGATTTAAAGCAACTCAATATCGACTGCTAAATGTGTATATACAAGAAAATCGACTTTATACCTGAATATAAGATTGTCGAATTCTTCCAAATGCACTGCCGTTATGGCTTTATGTCAACTTCAGTAAGATGAAGAAGGTAAATTAACTTAAAGATGTTAAATTAATGATTTAAAGCAACTCAATATCGACTGCTAAATGTGTATATACAAGAAAATCGACTTTATACCTGAATATAAGATTGTCGAATTCTTCCAAATGCACTGCCGTTATGGCTTTATGTCAACTTCAGTAAGATGAAGAAGGTAAATTAACTTAAAGATGTTAAAGTAATGATTTAAAGCAACTCAATATCGACTGCTTAATGTGTATATACAAGAAAATGGACTTTATACCTATAATATCGACTGCTGAATGTGTATATACAAGAAAATCGACTTTATACCTGAATATAAGATTGTCGAATTCTTCCAAATGCACTGCCGTTATGGCTTTATGTCAACTTCAGTAAGATGAAAAAGGTAAATTAACTTAAAGATGTTAAATTAATGATTTAATGCAACTCAATATCGACTGCTAAATGTGTATATACAAGAAAATCGACTTTACACCTGAATATAAGATTGTCGAATTCTTCCAAATGCACTGCCGTTATGGCTTTATGTCAACTTCAGTAAGATGAAGAAGGTTAATTAACTTAAATATGTTAAACTAATGATTTAAAGCAACTCAATATCGACTGCTAAATGTGTATATACAACAAAATCGACTTTATACCTGAATATGAGATTGTCGAATTCTTCCAAATGCACTGCCGTTATGGCTTTATGTCAACTTTAGAAAGATGAAGAAGTTAATTAACTTAAATATGTTAAACGAGTGATTGAAAGCAACTCAATATCGACTGCTAAATGTGTATATACAACAAAATCGACTTTATACCTGAATATGAGATTGTCGAATTCTTCCAAATGCACTGCCGTTATGGCTTTATGTAAACTTCGGTAAGATGAAGAAGGCTAATTAACTAAAATATGTTAAATTAATGATTTAAAGCAACTCAGTATCGACTGCTAAATGTGTATATACAAGAAAATCGACTTTATACCTGAATATAAGATTGTCGAATTCTTCCAAATGCACTGCCGTTATGGCTTTATGTCAACTTCAGTAAGATGAAGAAGGTTAATTAACTTAAAGATGTTAAATTAATGATTTAAAGCAACTCAGTATCGACTGCTAAATGTGTATATACAAGAAAATGGACTTTATACCTGAATATAAGATTGTCGAATTCTTCCAAATGCACTGCCGTTATGGCTTTATGTCAACTTCAGTAAGATGAAGAAGGTTAATTAACTTAAAGATGTTAAATTAATGATTTAAAGCAACTCAGTATCGACTGCTAAATGTGTATATACAAGAAAATCTAATTTATACGTGAATGTAAGATTGTCGAAGTCATCCAAATACACTGCCGTTATGGCTTTATGTCAACTTTAGTAAGATGAAGAAGGTAAATTAACTTAAAGATGTTAAATTAATGATTTCAATGAAAGCCGTTATGGCTTTATGTCAACTTCAGTAAGATGAAGAAGGTAAATTAACTTAAAGATGTTAAATTAATGATTTAAAGCAACTCAATATCGACTGCTAAATGTGTATATACAAGAAAATCGACTTTTTACCTGAATATAAGATTGTCGAATTCTTCCAAATGCACTGCCGTTATGGCCTTATGTCAACTTCAATAAGATGAAGAAGGTAAATTAACTTAAAGATGTTAAATTAATGATTTAAAGCAACTCAATATCGACTGCTAAATGTGTATATACAAGAAAATCGACTTTTACCTGAATATGAGATTATCGAATTCTTCCAAATGCACTGCCGTTATGGCCTTATGTCAACTTCAATAAGATGAAGAAGGTAAATTAACTTAAAGATGTGAAATTAATGATTTAAAGCAACTCAATATCGACTGCTAAATGTGTATATACAAGAAAATCGACTTTTTACCTGAATATAAGATTGTCGAATTCTTCCAAATGCACTGCCGTTATGGCCTTATGTCAACTTCAATAAGATGAAGAAGGTAAATTAACTTAAAGATGTTAAATTAATGATTTAAAGCAACTCAATATCGACTGCTAAATGTGTATATACAAGAAAATCGACTTTATACCTGAATATGAGATTACCGAATTCTTCCAAATGCACTGCCGTTATGGCTTTATCTCAACTTCAGTAAGATGAAGAAGGTAAATTAACTTAAAGATGTTAAATTAATGATTTCAAGCAACACAATATCGACTGCTAAAGGTGTATATACAAGAAAATCGACTTTATACCAGAATATGAGATTACCGAATTCTTCCAAATGCACTGCCGTTATGGCTTTATGTCAACTTCAGTAAGATGAAGAAGGTAAATTAACTTAGAGATGTTAAATTATTGATTTAAAGCAACTCAATATCGACTGCTTAATATGTATATACAAGAAAATCGGCTTTATACCTGAATATAAGAACGTCGAGTTCTTCAACTTCAGTAAGATGAAGAAGGTTAATTAACTTAAACGTGTTAAAGTAATGATTTAAAGCAACTCAATATAGATTGTTAAATGTGTATATACAAGAAAATCGACTTTATACCAGAATATGAGATTACCGAATTCTTCCAAATGCACTGCCGTTATGGCTTTATGTCAACTTCAGTAAGATGAAGAAGGTAAATTAACTTAAAGATGTTAAATTAATGATTTAAAGCAACTCAATATCGACTGCTTAATGTGTATATACAAGAAAATCGACTTTATACCTGAATATGAGATTATCGAATTCTTCCAAATGCACTGCCGTTATGGCTTTATGTCAACTTCAGTAAGATGAAGAAGGTAAATTAACTTAAAGATGTTAAATAAATGATTAAAAGCAACTCAATATCGACTGCTAAATGTGTATATACAAGAAAATGGACTTTATACCTGAATATGAGATTATCGAATTCTTCCAAATGCACTGCCGTTATGGCTTTATGTCAACTTCAGTAAGATGAAGAAGGTAAATTAACTTAAAGATGTTAAATTAATGATTAAAAGCAACTCAATATCGACTGCTAAATTTGTATATACAAGAAAATCGACTTTATACCTGAATATGAGATTATCGAATTCTTCCAAATGCACTGCCGTTATGGCTTTATGTCAACTTCAGTAAGATGAAGAAGGTAAATTAACTTAAAGATGTTAAATAAATGATTAAAAGCAACTCAATATCGACTGCTAAATGGGTATATACAAGAAAATCGACTTTATACCTGAATATAAGATTGTCGAATTCTTCCAAATGCACTGCCGTTATGGCTTTATGTCAACTTCAGTAAGATGAAGAAGGTAAATTAACTTAAAGATGTTAAATAAATGATTAAAAGCAACTCAATATCGACTGCTAAATGGGTATATACAAGAAAATCGACTTTATACCTGAATATGAGATTATCGAATTCTTCCAAATGCACTGCCGTTATGGCCTTATGTCAACTTCAAGAAGATGAAGAAGGTTAATTATCTTAAATATGTTAAATTAATGATTAAAAGCAACTCAATATCGACTGCTAAATGTGTATATACAAGAAAATCGACTTTATACCTGAATATAAGATTGTCGAATTCTTCCAAATGCTTTGCCGTTATGGCTTTATGTCAACTTCAGTAAGATGAAGAAGGTAAATTAACTTAAAGATGTTAAATTAATGATTTAAAGCAACTCAGTATCGACTGCTTAATGTGTATATACAAGAAAATCGACTTTATACCTGAATATAAGATTATCGAATTCTTCCAAATGCACTGCCGTTATGGCTTTATGTCAACTTCAGTAAGATGAAGAAGGTTAATTAACTTAAATATGTTAAATTAATGATTTAAAGCAACTCAATATCGACTGCTTAATGTGTATATAAAAGAAAATCGACTTTATACCTGAATATAAGATTGTCGAATTCTTCCAAATGCACTGCCGTTATGGCTTTATGTCAACTTCAGTAAGATGAAAAAGGTAAATTAACTTAAAGATGTTAAATTAATGATTTAGGGCAATTCAATATCGACTGCTAAATGTGTATATACAAGAAAATCGACTTTATACTTGAACATAAAATTGTCGAATTCTTCCATATACACTTCCGTTATGGACTTATGTCAACTTCAGTAAGATGACGAAGGTTAATTAACTTTAATATGTTAAATTAATGATTTAAAGCAATTCAGTATCAACTGCTAAATGTGTATATACAAGAAAATCGAATTTATACCTGAACATAAGATTGTCGAAGTCATCCAAATGCACTGCCGTTATGGCTTTATGTCAACTTCAGTAAGATGAAGAAGGTTAATTAACTTAAATAAGTGAAGTAAATAATTTGAAGCAACTCAATATCGATTGCCAAATGTGTATATACAAGAAAATCGACTTTATACCTTAATATAAGGTTGTGGAATTCTTCCAAATGTGCTGCCGTTATAGCTTTATGTCCACTTCAGTAAGATGAAGAAGGTTAATTAACTTAAATATGTTAAATTAATGATTTGCAGCAACTCAATATCGATTGCCAAATGTGTATATACAAGAAAATCGACTTTATACCTTAATATAAGGTTGTGGAATTCTTCCAAATGTGCTGCCGTTATGGCTTTATGTCAACTTCAGTAAGATGAAGAAGGTTAATTAACTTAAATATGTTAAATTAATGATTTAAAGCAACTCAATATCGACTGCTAAATGTGTATATACAAGAAAATGGACTTTATACCTGAATATAAGATTGTCGAATTCTTCCAAATGCACTGCCGTTATGGCTTTATGTCAACTTCAGTAAGATGAAGAAGGTTAATTAACTTAAATATGTTAAATTAATGATTTAAAGCAACTCAATATCGACTGCTTAATGTGTATATACAAGAAAATGGACTTTATACCTGAATATAAGATTGTCGAATTCTTCCAAATGCACTGCCGTTATGGCTTTATGTCAATTTCAATAAGATGAAGAAGGTTAATTAACTTAAATGTGTTAAATTAATGATTTAAAGCAACTCAGTATCGACTGCTAAAGGTGTATATACAAGAAAATCG
Organism: Bactrocera tryoni; assembly: GCF_016617805.1. Classification (NCBI taxonomy): domain Eukaryota; kingdom Metazoa; phylum Arthropoda; class Insecta; order Diptera; family Tephritidae; genus Bactrocera; species Bactrocera tryoni. The sequence continues at coordinate 410 of NW_024396377.1, read as the reverse complement.
ACTTTATACCTGAATATAAGATTGTCGAATTCTTCCAAATGCACTGCCGTTATGGCTTTATGTCAATTTCAATAAGATGAAGAAGGTTAATTAACTTAAATGTGTTAAATTAATGATTTAAAGCAACTCAGTATCGACTGCTAAATGTGTATATACAAGAAAATCGACTTTATACCTGAATATAAGATTGTCGAATTCTTCCAACTGCACTGCCGTTATGGCTTTATGTCGACTTCAGGAAGATGAAGAAGGTTAATTAACTTAAAAACATATGTTAAATTAATGATTTAAAGCAACTCAATATCGACTGCTTACTGTGTAAATACACGAAAATCGACTTTATACCTGAATATAAGATTGTCAATTTCTTCAAACTGCACTGCCGTTATGGCTTTATGTCGACTTCAGGA
>NW_024396376.1:0-6194 GCF_016617805.1 Bactrocera tryoni | reverse complement strand
AAGTTAATAGAACATAAATAATTCAGAAAAAGAAAATTTCATTTCATCAACAAAAATTAATAGAACATTAATAATTCAACAAAAAAATTTCATATTAAGAAAAATTAATGGAATATTAATAATTCAAAAAACGAACCCCAAATCCAAATAAACGAAAGAAAATTAGACAAAAATGTTTTTGGCTTCTTGAACAATGGTCCGACATACTGGACATGAAGTTGACACATAATTCCTTTTTTTTCGCGTCCAATTTTTCATAACAATCACTGCAAATTTTAAAATGACTACGTGGCAATAACAATATATTTCTTTGTTTTTCATAGCAAATAATGCATGTCAAAGTATTTTCAATGGTGCAAGGCAGGACAGATGGTAAGGTATCAATTATTGGATCAACCTCATCGTTCTCAACACCTGTCGTCGTCTTATTGTTCCAGAATCGCGTTCAAAGGCACCTCATTATATAAGTTATATCCTAACTGGCTAAGACAGTCGTTCACACTGATTATACCATTTTCCAAATTTCTTATGACAGTTTTAATCAAATTTTCTCGCGTTTTTTGCCTTTTTAATTTTGCTACACATATTGAAATACTGCCGTCCAATGATTTTTTAAAATCAATTGATTTTGTCACATCTACATCTAGTAATTGGTCTATAAATTTATAAAAACTTCCGTTTTTCGAAAGGTATTTACCCAATTGCTCATGGAACGATTCTATTAATCTTATAGTTTTAATGGATTCGTTATAAACGGAGAATTTTGATGCGCCTTCCTAAAAAGAAAGAAGTCATATATGTACATACATATGTTATTTCTTAAAACGGGAGTGTTATATATTTTATGGAATATACCTTTTTAATCCACTGTCTCTCGAAATATACTTTAATTTTGTTTGTGGATAAATCTGTGACAATGCTTTTCTTAAGCCATACTCAAAATCCGTGGTGAATGTTGTGGGCTTAATGTCAAAAATACTATTACTTTGGATGTATTGTAGTACATGGATATATGCATTCAAAGATTTCTTTGACACTAAAATGTAGATAAAATGAAATGTCTAAAAAAAAATGCACAAATATTAATTTAACCGCAACAATATTTAAAAAAATATACTTACATACATGTTCATTATGAGCAATATGAAATATTAGCAGCTGTTTAAAGCTATTGGAACTACTTATCGGTACTACACCAAAAGTCCCATCTATGTATTAAATAATGACGTGGTTCGCCAGTAGGCATATCCATTATTGAGTTACACATTGTAGGGGACACAAAAATTGAGTAACCGAAATCCTCTTCAATCACCGTACCACGATAGAATGGCAAATCATTGTCATATTTTGAATTTGTATAATTTTTGCGAATTTCTGGATTTTCAAAAATTTAAATTATGTCATGGAAATTTTGAGGTGAGGCAAGGCTTCCGATTTTATGTATATAATTGCCTTCGCATTTTCCCAAATTCAACCAAATGAGCAGACTCTTTAGCCTTTTTGCAATTCTCATCATACACTTGACGAACACTTGATCTTTTCAATGACATTCTATTAGCGCATTCGAATTTAATAGAATTAATTAAACTTAATTTCTTTATAAATTCATTTTTGGGCCTCATGGTTGTGCACTAAGTTTTTATTTGTTTTACGGCAATGTGTGCATTGCATTGCATTTCAAATCCACGGCAATATTGACGGGACATCCATTTGATAACAATTATAATATTTTGTATTATTTTGAGAATATTTAAATTTATAAATTTGTCCCTCTGTTGGAATATGTAATAATTTGCTGGTTTTCCTCAAACCCGGAATTATATTATAATACAAGTATTTATCATCACTTTCCATTTTCGACTTTGAAGAATTAATTGAACAACACGTGGTTTAACAAATGACTGAACACGACCGTGGCCAGAAAAGATTCTTTTACATATGCTCCAAGCAGCTCACGACTTCCGGTCTTTGACCAAGTATCCTCGTGGGAGCCTAAGAACATCAGTTTGAAGGCGAGCTAAAGTGCGAAGGCGAAAAATCCCCTACAAAGGATTGTGCGCTGGGTTTGTGACCCGCCACGTAAAAAAAACACCTATGAAAAGAAGCAACAAGCCTCGGATGAGAGACCACCTTTTTGATGACGACCATGGCAAACGAAATAAGGACCAAAAATTAGGGTATGCACCTCGAATGTCCGTTCCCTTAATTCGGAAGGTGCCGCTGCCCAGCTGGTTGATGTCGTCGAAAACATAAGGGCTGACATCACCGCCGTCCAAGAAATGCGATGGACGGGACAAGGACAGAGACGAGTAGGTCCTTGTGACATTTACTACAGTGGCCATATAAAGGAGCGCAAGTATGGTGTAGAATTCGTGGTGGGAGAGAGACTCCGTCGCCGAGTACTATCATTCACTTCGGTGAATGAACGTCTAGCTGCAATCCGCATCAAAGCGAGGTTCTTCAACATATCGCTGATTTGCGCTCACGCCCCGACGGAAGAGAAGGACGATGTGACCAAAGATGCCTTTTATGAGCGCTTGGAGCGCACTTATAAAGGCTGCCCCCCCCACGATGTCAAAATCGTGCTTGGCGACTTTAATGCCAGGGAGGGCAAAGAAGGTGTCTTTGGCACTACGGTCGGTAAAATCAGCCTCCACGACGAAACATCCCTAAATGGGTTGAGGCTGATTGACTTCGCCGGGGCCCGAAATATGGTTATCTGTAGTACTAGATTCCAGCACAAGAAGATTCATCAAGCTACCTGGCTGTCTCCGGATCGAGAAGCCATCAACCAGATTGATCATGTTATGATAGACGGAAGACACGTCTCCAGTGTTTTAGATGTGCGTGCGATCCGAGGTCCTAACATCGACTCGGACCACTATCTTGTTGCAGCCAAGATTCGCACTCGCCTCTGTGCAGAAAAAAACGCACGTCAACAAACACAAGGAAGGTTCGACGTCGAGAAGCTGCAATCACAACAGACAGCAGAACGATTTTCTACTCGGCTTGCACTCCTGCTCTCTGAGAGCACTCGTCAACAACTCGGTATAAGGGAACTGTGGGACGGCATTTCAAACTCCTTACGTACAGCTGCAACCGAAACCATTGGTTTTCGGAAAGTGCAAAAGAACAGCTGGTACGACGAAGAGTGCCGTGTCGCAGCGGAGGGAAAACAGGCTGCCTACCTCGCAACGTTACGACCGACCACTACACGTGCGGGATGGGATAGATACCGAGAGTTGAAGAGGGAAGCGAGACGCATTTGCAGACAGAAGAAGAAAGAGGCCGAAATGCGTGAGTACGAAGAGCTTGATAAGCTGGCCGACAGGGGTAATGCTCGAAAATTCTACGAAAAAATGCGGCGGCTTACGGAAGGTTTCAAGACCGGAGCGTATTCCTGTAGAACCCCCAAAGGTGATCTAGTCACTGATACCCATAGCATACTTAAATTATGGAGGGAACACTTCTCCAGCCTGCTGAATGACAGTGAAAGCATAACGCCAGGATAAGGCGAACCCGAATCCTCAATCCATGACGATGGAGCAGACGTTCCATTGCCTGACCATGAAAAGTTGGTATAGCAATTGCCCGCCTGAAGAACAGCAAGGTGGCGGACCTGATTAATTGCCGTCCGAGCTATTCCAACACGGCGGCGAAGAACTAATAGGGAGCATGCATCAGCTTCTTTGTAAAATATGGTCGGACGAGAGCATGCCCAACGATTGGAATTTAAGTGTGCTATGCCAAATCCATAAAAAAGGGGACCCCACAATCTGCGCCAACTACCGTGGGATTAGCCTCCTCAACATCGTATATAAGGTTCTATCGAGTGTATTGTGTGAAAGATTAAAGCCCACCGTCAACAAACTGATTGCACCTTATCAGTGTGGCTTAGACCTGGAAAATCAACAACCGACCAGATATTCACCATGCGCCAAATCTTGGAAAAGACCCGTGAAAGGAGAATCGACACACACCACCTCTTCGTCGATTTCAAAGCTGCTTTCGACAGCACGAAAAGGAGCTGCCTCTATGCCGCGATGTCTGAATTTGGTATCCCCGCAAAACTAATACGGCTGTGTAAACTGACGCTGAGCAACACGAAGAGCTCCGTCAGAATCGGGAAGGACCTCTCCGAGCCGTTCGATACCAAACGAGGTTTCAGACAAGGTGATTCCCTATCGTGTGCCTTTTTCAACCTGCTTCTGGAGAAAATAGTTCGAGCTGCAGAACTTAATAGAGAAGGTACCATCTTTTATAAGAGTGTACAGCTGCTGGCGTATGCCGATGATATTGATATCATCGGCCTCAACACCCGCGCCGTTAGTTCTGCTTTCTCCAGGCTGGACAAGGAAGCACAGAAAATGGGTCTGGCAGTGAACGAGGGCAAAACGAAATATCTCCTGTCATCAAACAAACAGTCGTCGCACTCGCGACTTGGCTCTCACGTCACTGTTGACAGTCATAACTTTGAAGTTGTAGATAATTTCGTCTACTTAGGAACCAGTATTAACACCACGAACAATGTCAGCCTGGAAATCCAACGCAGGATTGCTCTTGCCAACAGGTGCTACTTCGGACTGAGTAGGCAATTGAAAAGTAAAGTCCTCTCTCGACGAACAAAAACCAAACTCTATAAGTCGCTCATAATTCCCGTCCTGCTATATGGTGCAGAGGCTTGGGCGATGACAACAACCGATGAGTCGACGTTACGAGTTTTCGAGAGAAAAATTCTGCGAAAGATTTATGGTCCTTTGCGCATTGGCCACGGCGAATATCGCATTCGATGGAACGATGAGCTGTACGAGATATACGACGACATTGACATAGTTCAGCGAATTAAAAGACAAGCGGCTACGCTGGCTAGGTCATGTTGTCCGGATGGATGAAACACTCCAGCTCTGAAAGTATTCGACGCAGTACCCGCCGGGGGAAGCAGAGGAAGAGGAAGACCTCCACTCCGTTGGAAGGACCAAGTGGAGAAGGACCTGGCTTCGCTTGGAATATCCAATTGGCGCCACGTAGCGAAAAGAAGAAACGACTGGCGCGCTGTTGTTAACTCGGCTATAATCGCGTAAGCGGTGTCTACGCCAATTAAGAAGAAGGAGAAGATGTGAAAATCTATACCTCACTACGGAACATTTTATATATGAACGTATATAATGTATTTAAATCATATTTTTCATGTTATGCTATTAACGTTAAAAGTTAATTGAATATAATTTGATAACATACATAATTTACCTGTCTGATTCATATTACAAATTTTATTTTCCGCACGAAGGCTTCCTGTATCCATAAAACTCATCGGCTTAGATGTTTCTGTAACGGAAGATGATCTCTTTCTAATGTTATCTCCAATAACATCTATTCTCACAGACATTGCACTAAAAAGTAAATTAAATTTCAAATATTTTACCAAAATTCTACATTCTTAGTTTTAGAATAAAATGAAATATTGATTTCATAATAAATAATATAAAATAAATTTAACGAACAACAATTTTGTGAAATTTGCTTATGTAAAAGAGGCAGATAAAATATTGGATAACATTTAAAGGCCAAAGCTCACAATGAGCCGTAACGCCAAAAGATTACAATAATTCTTCGGTCCGAAAATCACTTTATTGTTTTTCAAAATAATCTCGATTAAGATCTACGTACTTATGCATGCGTTTGAACCAATTGTCGAAGCACTTTTGCCACTCTGATTCAGGTATCACACATGCGCATCAACAGCCTCTTCAGATGTCGGAAAACATCTTGGTTTATGTCAAGAAAGTACCGGGAATTCTTCATTTTCCCCTCTTATCTCCAACTTATATGGAAGACCGGTAATTTTTTTTCCTAGGTTGGTACAACTGTCCTTAATTATGATGCCAAATAATTAGCGATCTGTCAACCAGTGTGTTTACAGCAGCTGTTTATGTCAGTCGACCTCAGTAATGTATGTCGAATATAAAAATTTAAATCAACTTATTTGTGTTAAATTTTGGTCAAACACTCAACAAATATCATTGAGCAAGCACCGTATTCACCTGATATGGCCCCCTGTGAATTTTACCTTTCTCCACACTGAAATATCCACTTCGGGGAACATGCTTCGACTCAATTGAAGACATCAAAACAAACTCGACTCGAGAGCTGAAGTCCATCCCGGAAAGTGCCTATAAAAAATGTTTTGACGATTG
>NW_024396375.1:0-10935 GCF_016617805.1 Bactrocera tryoni | reverse complement strand
TGGCCACCACTGTACATGTTCAAAACGGCTATCTGGTATGTAAATTTTTATCGGTGGGAAGTGATTATGTTTATGAATTTTAGCCCGTAGGCACGGTCAACAACTCCCGACCCATGAACTAACATCTTTTTTCATCGCTGGCCAAACATATTTAGAACAAATTTGTTGTAATGTAGCGCGCCCACTGGGGTGGGACGAACTATGAACTGAGGCAAAAGCTTGATAACGTCATTCCTTGGATATATAAAGGCGAAGATGTCCGGTTGAGGCATCACAGTACACCGAAGTTTTGTCTTCGGATTATACCAAGCGAAGCCTTAAAGACTGCTGTGATTTCAGAAGCTCCTCCAACTCTTTGTCACGTTCCTGCGCTGCTTGAAGTTGTGATCGGTTGATAAAACGGGGCATTGAAATGGCGTTTATCCGAGACAATGCATCGGCAACCACATTTTCGGAGCCAGCTAAGTGTACGATCGCTGTTGAAAATTGTGGTATATAGATGAGGCGCCTTAACTGCCTAGGAGATACTTTGTCTGGCTTTTGCGCAAAAGCAAATATAAGTGGTTTATGATCTGTTTTGATCACAAATTGACGTGCTTCCAGTATATGACGAAAATGTTTCACTGCTTCATAAATTGCTAGCAACTCACGATCGTAAGCACTGTAGTTTTTTTCAGTTGCGGTTAGCTTCCGCGAGAAGAAACCGGGAGGTCTCCAAATGCTGTAGTAATTAATTATTCCCAGAAACTCGCGCAATGCTGGAGGCGGTTAGCAGCCGGAGCTGTTTATTGTGCATCCCAAAAACTGCATTTGACTTTGTTCAAACGCACACTTCTTGGTATTTATTTCGAAGCCGTTCTCTCTTAGGAGGTAGAGTACAGTGCGTAGGTGAACGCGATGTTCTGCACTATCCTTAGACATGATTAGCACATCGTCAATGCACACGCATACGAAATCAAGGCCTCTAAATATGTTATCCATAACTCGTTGAAAGGTCTGTGTTGTGTTCCGCAGTTTAAAAGGCATTCTAAGTTATTAAAATAAGCCAAACGGCGTACATACAGCGGTCTTCTGGATATCCTTCGCCACCATTGGTATTTGGTAATAAGCGCGAGTTAAGTCGAGTGCAGAAAATTTCGAACCAGACCTATAATCACCACATGCACCCCAACCACCATTCTTTTTTGCCACTATATGTAAGGGGCTTGCCCAAGCACTTTTGGATGGACGACAAATGACGTTTTTGAGCGGTTGAGGGTCCTGTAGTTTCGATATGGTGACATACCTGATGTACTGGTTGCAACTTAGTTGTGTCCCCAATGGACGTTGGTGAAGCGCAAGTGTTTTAGGTGTCGTTCAACTGCATAAGAAGCAAGGTGGCCTTATGAGGTTTTCGTTGTAGCGGTGCTGGCTCTGTTACTATTTTTGTGCGGATAACTGTTATATTGTGCTGTATTGTATTGACGCTTACGCCTGTTATCGTTAGCCCAGTTGTGAAGTCTATTAGCTGCTTGCGATTAAGGTAAATCATCAGTTTGAAACCTGAAAGAAAATCTGCGCAAATTAATGGTGTCTGTCGTTTGGGAATAACAAACGTCTATTCAAATTCACGTGCCAATCCGAGATCAATTTCTATGATATGTTCGCCATACGTCTTAATCTGCGTATAGTTAGCTGCTGTAGTTGCTTGTAGTGCATCCACAGTGAGTCTCTTGTCCACGAGAGAACTAGGAATTACCGAAACACAGGAGCCAGAGTTGATGAGGAAACGGTAGCCAGATTGGAGATCGTTGACAAATAATCTGCTTTCGAGAATTTGATTTAAACAATATGGGGCCCGCTGTGAGGTCGTAGTAGAGTTTTTTACGTCTTAGCTGCCGTCAGCAAGCAAAGCTGACTTAGTTTTCCGAAGATGAGCGTAAACAGCCTGGACGGCACTTACGGGCAGCATCGCCAAAACGTTTATGAAAATAACAAAGCTGACCATTATGCGGGTGTACAGGTCCACTGTATTTGCAGGACTGGGACTTCTTTTCAAGGGAGGCGATTTTATTTTTCATTGACTCAATTGCTGCGCTCAGTTCAGATAGTGGATTGGCTTTATGTATGGCTTTGACTTCGTCTTGCTGAGCATTACCAATAGAGTGAACTTCTGGCGTTGCAATTGACTCGAGCATTTTGTCGGTCATTGAGCCGATGCTGCTTGGGTTGTCCGTTGCTACACTCAACCATGGTCATATTGTTGGCGACAGCCGTTGAAGGAATAAGAGACGGATGAAGTCATCTTGATCTGGTGCCAGTCGATTCATTTGGGCTAATATATCAGATGGCTTCATACCCACAAATTCGTCGCCTTTCAGCAATCGTTTTAATTTATTCTGATTAGAATCGTCGAATTTTTCCAGCATACGGCTTTTCAGAGCTTTGTATTTATTGTCGTTTGGGGGATGAAGCAAGAGATCCTCTACGGCGAGTAAAGATTAGTCTTCCAAGTGTTTGGCCACCACATCGAATTGATCTGCATCCGTTACTATGTTGTTTAGTCTAAATGTACGCTTAATTTGCGCAAACCACAAATTAGGATGACTCCTCTTGAATGCAGAGATGTGGACGCGTTGAACACTGCTGTTTGGCACGGATGAAACCTGTTGGCCAATAGTTCTTCTTGTACGCGCCGGAGATCACGGAGCTCTACTTTTAGTCCTTCCAGTTCTGACATCGCTACTGATGAACGCAAGTTATACTGCGATGTGCTCATAAATAATCAAACGAAGATCGGCGTCACATATTTAGCACGTTACACGTGGTGCTTTATTCAATCTCCAAAAAGAAGTAAGTGTTACAAAATAACAATTCAATTATAAAAAGCTACATGTTATTTAGCGGCGCATAACACGGCGCAGTGCTTCCACGAAATAATTAGCAAAGCGCCATTTGTTGAACACGTACTCAATGCAATTAATGATTAGCGCCATCTGTTAGAATCTTTTGGAGCTAATGGACAACTGTCACTGCCAAATAATAGACAAAGAATTTCAAATAAAATAATACGATTGAAAATTGAGATGTAAGCTATCTTATCAATAGACAAATTATTTGTAATAAAATATTCCTTTATACTCGCTTTTTCAATTTTTGATGTTAAGTTAACCTGCCACGTGTTACTTAGACTGAAGTGTAAATTAAATTCATATTATAGTGAAGATAATACCGTAAAACTATTCTGGCTTTTAAAGAATTATTGCTTGAACTTTAATTAAACTATATACATGTAAGTATTATCACATTGTTATATTATTAAATTTGCTTTTTTTTGCACTTGCCATCGCCGCAATGGACTCTCATAAAGCGGGGGAGGGGATCGAGGAGTAGTCATAATTTGAATCAAATTTACGTTTCACCTAACATTAAAGGCCCCCCTTGCTGCCTCACTCATAAACGTCACGTCAATATCACTCACATAGTAACTCTAATTAACTCTAAGGTCCGAAAAGACCCTAAAACCTCTAGGAAGACCCCTAACCACACCATTAGTGGCGTGGGGCTCCTGGAGTAGAGCAATACTACACCCACCCTCAGCCATACAACCCCCCAACTCACACCTAACTGCCACCAAGAGGTCGGACATCAACTTGGCCGTACCCCAAGGACGACATTGGTTCTACCATCAGCGGCCACCGTACAGGGGCGACTGACCATACTCACGTCAGACTTCTAGGACGCCGGGCTGAAGTCCCGGAGGTTCAACCGGAATAACTGCTGCATGAACTCCTCGTGGGGATCTCCGTGTGAACCCCCTGGACCACAACACGAGGACCCAATTTCCCGGCGGTGAACCCCACAACTTCCTCTAAGAGCATCAACCTGCCACGAAGATGGGCATTCTCGGTTATTACCGTCATCAGGAGTAGCTCACCGTTAATTTTTTCGCAGCTACAACATGGCTGGTTGCCCCCCCAACTCAACACGCTTCTTCCTAACCTTACTTCCTATACTACCATCCCGCCTAATGCTCTCATCCCCCGATTTAGCAGGGTGAGCAACCACTTTTTCAGTGGCATCACCCTTACTTCCGCCACTACCTCTACCGCTCCAGCTCTCTCCCACATCACCACGCTCCACACCTGAAGACACCATACGCGCCTTACGCTTCGGTGGCGACCTCAGGGGAGGTCCCATCCCCTCCTCCCCAGATAACATGTCTGCCAGCGCGGTTCCTGACCGTGGACCATCACTCCTCTATCATCATCTCTATCTTAAGAATTACTGCAGGATGATCCGTCGGCAAACAAACACACCAACGCAGAAACCACGAGTACAAGGAAAAACCCGGAACAGCTGCTCCGAAGACGCGAGGGCACACTCTACAACCCAAGTACAAAGCCTGGAATGGCCACTCAAAACGGGTGCCGGACGGAACTTTGTCCCCGTACCACCCCGAATCGACCGATACGGCAAGGCTCCAAGACACACCGTGGGCACAAAAGCTCACCACACGACCAAAAAAATCGCAAAGTTAGAACTTCCCGCACAAGGACAGGCGACAGCGCCTTTTAAACAAAAACTGCCCAAGTCCCCCTCGCCACACGGGTAACTGAACGCTGGACGCACAGCACAACTCAAACTCGACAGGCAATTCAGCCGGCAGAGAACACCAACGATACTTTACAGAACTGAAACTGTGTGACAGTTCAGCAACTACAACCGTATGGCAGTCCACCCAACCGAAAAAAACACCTGTTACAAAACCCACTATACCCCCACACTCAACAAAAAACAACCTGCTCTACCCGCAAACGAATCCAATGGTTTTGAACTACCAAGCACTACTTATTTAAAAGCCACTTCACTGCAATATGAATTTAATTTACAAAAAGTTTAAAAAAGTTTAAAAAGTAAGAATAATAGAATATTTTGTTGCAAATTATTTGTCTATTGATAGGATAGCTTACATCTCAATTTTCAATCGCAATATTATTTTATTTCAAATTCTTTGCCTACTAGTTGGCTGTCACAATTGTCCCTTAGCTGCAAAAGATTCTAACCGATGGTGATAATTATTGATTGGATTGAATGGCGCTATGTTAAAAAGACAAATATAATAGCATAATAACTACGTACTGCTGAAACTAACGCATAATCTAAATTTATATTTTTATATTAAAATTCGGAATAAATTTAAGTTATGTGTACGTTATACTTTTAAATTTTTTGCATAGCGCCATCTGTTGAATACTTACTCAATGCAATCCATAATTAGCGACAAAGAATTTAAAATAAAAAAAATGCGATTGAAAATTGAGGTGTAAGCTATCTTATCAATGGACAAATAATTTGTAGTAAAATATTCCATTATGCTCACCCTTTCAATTCTTGATGTTAAGATAACCTCCCACGTGTTACTTAGACCTACTCTTGAAAATGTGAAAATTTGTATGAGAACAAACAGGTGTTCACACACACAAACTAGTTCCCGAAGGATGTGTTTGTTCCACGTTATAAGCAATCCCCGGCGATGAGCGACAGGAGTGGAGGATGCGGTATAAAAGCTAGCAGATCCGTTGAAGCGTCTGTGACGGTGGCGAACTGACACCGAATCTTAGAAATATGTGTCCCCCTCAACACGCATAGGCGTGATGAGTAATAAAAAAACCCAGGCGCGACGGACCCATAGTGGACGGCTCCCTGGTCAGCGTCTGTTCACCAGGTTAGGTGCGGCTGTTAAAAGAACTAAAGTTGACCGGTACACAACGTGGCGCACTGGGAGCCCCTCGAAACCTTAACAACGACTTCTCTGTTGCTAATGTGAAATGGGTGATGTGAGCTTTCTTTGCCGAGGTTGTAGCCACGTTGTTTGCCTGTAACCAGCCCCTTCGGGCTCTGGTCAAGAAGTGTGCATTGGGCGTAGGATTAGTAGCCTGCGTTGCCCCGGGCGAGCGCCGGTCCGTCCGTGTTTTCCGAGACCGGTCAAGCGAAGGACAGGCCTCAGGGAACTGGGGTAGGAGCATAGACACCGAGGGTATACCCGTTCCTGTCTATTTCGGCCCGCCCCCCTACACACGATGCGCTGGCAACAGTGATAACAGTAGCAATGCCGCTCTGATGAGTAGCGGACCTAGAGCAATTAACAACGGAATTAGTAGGGAGCTAGATATAAACTCCTCTCAGGAAACACCAAGTTCGGATATAGACCCCTTTAAACGGGCACCGAGATTAGGGAGATCGCCCACAAATGCGCTGAGTGTTGAAAAGCCGAGAAGGGCAAAATCGTCACCACCAGCCCTGCAAGATAGCACACCACAGGTTAAGCAAGCACTCTCATGTGTAGACTACATGAGAGAACTAGGAGAAGACATTAAGAAGCTAACGGAATTGATGTGTCTACCCCAGCGAACCATCAATAACAACATAAGGGACTTTGTTAGTACCATAGGAGTACTATATGGAAAAGCACAGAGTGAGCACATAGAAATGAAAGAAAGAAGAAACTTTCTGAATATGCCCCGACCACGGATGTAACACCAAAAAGACCCCGTGATGAAAAGCAGGCCAAAAGACGGACCCCACCGAAGAAAAACAAACCCACCCATGCCAAGAAGTCAAGGCAGCCTAAAGAGGGGAAAACAGATAAGCCTACCATAGGTGCCCCAAAGGATGATTGGACCGAGGTAAAATGGAAGAAGAGGACGACATATAAGCAGCCGCGACGGTCTGATGCCATCATAATTGCGCGAACAGGGAATATGTCTTACAGCGACATTCTCAGGGCAGTTAAGAAAGAAGATGCTCTCCAGAAGCTGGGTGAAAATGTATCCCGAATTAGAAAGACGGCCAAAGGCGAAATGTTGCTAGAATTAAAAGATGCGCAAAAGGAAAATACAAGCGACTTCACAAATGAGATAGGTAAAGTTCTGGGGAATCAGGCAAAAATTAAAGCACTTACCCACGAAACAACGATAGAGATTCGGAACTAGACGAAATAACTTCTGAAGACGACATCTGCACTGCTATACGTGCACAAATAAAGGAGCTAGATGACATTGATAAAGCATCAATAAAAAGCCTCAGAACGGCATATGCGGGCACGCAAACAGCCGTGTTAAGCCTCTCTGCTCACCAGGCGAGATTCCTACTTAACGCGAGGAAAATAAAAATAGGATGGGTTGTTTGCCGGATCAGGGAAAGACCGACCCTTAAGAAGTGCTATAGGTGCTTGGAATATGGCCATCAAGCGAAGAGTTGTAGCAACCCAGCTGACAGAAGCCAGCGCTGCCTTAAATATGGAGAAAAGGGGTACTTTGCAAAGACATGCGAAAAAAAACCATCCTGCGACGCGTGTAAAAAAATGGTCGAGAGAGCACAGACCACCAACTTGGGAGTAAAAAATGTCATATGTACATAGAAGCGTGCAAAAAAGCGAAAACATGAGCGTCTTGCAACTTAACCTCAACCACTGCGAAGCAGCGCAAGAGTTACTCACGCAAACGGTGTTTGAGCAAAAAGTGGACTACTACACACGTGCAAAAATTTGTGGCATAAACTTTTACAGCTGCTACATCCCACCGAGCGTTCAACAAAACGAATACGAAAGAGTTCTAGATAATCTGGTACGAGACATTGCAAATACAACAATGATCATTGTAGCAGGAGACTTCAATGCGTGGGCAATAGAATGGGGCAGCACCCACACAAATAGGAGAGGAGATGCGCTCCTAAAGGCGTTCTCAACGCTTGACATTGTGCTGTTAAATACTGGTAACATTGTGCTGTTAAATACTGGTAAACTTTGAAAAGAACGGACGCGGTTCCGTAATTGACATCACTTTTGACAGTAGCTCCCTGGTAAGCGACCTATACACGCACAGTGACCACCTGGCCCTCTTGATAGAAATGGACAACCCTACGACGTTAAAAGGGTTCAGTCAATCAAGAAAAGCCCAAACCAGAGGCTGGAAAGTCAACACCCTTAATGAAGAGGTATTCAAGGTGATATTGGATAGCAACCCGAACAACGTTGCTGCAGAAACGGAACAACAGGCGGAACACTTAATACGACACATCAGCAAGGCAAGCACAGGAAACCTGCATACTGTTGGAATGACGAAATTGAAGTCCTACGAAGCGAATGTCACAACGCAAGGCGCCTGTGCCAAAGAGGGCGACAATCGACGAATTACGCAGTGCTACAGGAATGTTTTATGAGGAATCGAAACGACCTCAAAAAAACTACTAAAAGGAGAAAGGCCTGCTGCTTCAAAGAGCTGTGCAATAAACTCGACGAAAATCCATGGAGTGATGCCTACAGGATAGTAATGACAAAAGTCCGAGGACACAAAGGCCAAGCTCCAACCTGTCCCAAACTACTATAGACTGTAGTAGATACCCTGTGTCCCGCGCAACCGTCAGAAGAATATCGATTAGAAGAAGCCGGAACAATAGCTAAACCAGTCACTAACAAAAAGGTTGTAGAGGCAGCAGAAAGGTTCGCCAATAACAAGGCATCAGGGCTGGACGGCATACCTAATAGGGCCCTAAAGATAGCCATAAAACACAATACTGACCCGTTCACAAGACTGTTCGAAAAGTGCCTACGAGAGGGCTTATTTCCAAAAATTTGGAAATTCCAAAACCAAACAAACCCTCTAGAGAACCAAACTCGTACCGACCACTGTGCATGTTAGACACGGTGGGGAAAATACTAGAACGAATAATAAGCGTACGCCTGGAGCAACATCTCGAAAAAGAGCAACCCGGACTGGCCGTTAACAAATATGGATTTCGCAGACACAGGTCAACAATAGACGCAATCAAACAGCTTACTGACGTCGCAAGTAAAGCTATAGAAGGAACTCGATGTATGTATGGCTCCAAAGAGTACTGCGCGGTAGTCACTTTCGATGTTAAGAATGCCTTTAATTCAGCCTACTGGCCGTATATAATAAGAGCTCTCCAATTAAAGAAAACACCACTCTATTTGCTGAATATCGTCTCCAATTACCTTTCATACAGGGTCCTGCTATACGGGACAGACGAAGGACCACAACGCTATATGGTAACGGGCGGAGTTCCACAAGGCTCAGTCCTAGGCCCACTTCTGTTGAATATCTTATATGATGGAGTGCTGCGCCTCCCATTACCCAAGCAGGTGCAAATAATTGGATACGCGGATGACATCTCGGTGACTGTGTTAGCAAAAGAAATTAACGAAATAGAGCGTTTGTGCAATCATGAAGCGGAAAAAATACAAGAATGGCTTAGGGTAACAAAGCTTTAACTAGCTGGCCAAAAGACGGAAGCAGTACCAATCACAAGCAGGAAGAAATTAGAGGTCGCTACACTCAATATTGACGGATATACAATTACCACACAGCAATCTCTGAGATATCTAGGGGTGATGATAGACTCGAGGTTAAGTTACAAGACGCATATAGACAAAGCTTGTGAAAAAGCTTCTAGGGTGACGGTGGCGCTAACAAGGATAATGGCCAACATTGGTGGACCAAGTCAGAATAGACGAGTCCTCTCAGCCAAAGTGAGTCAGTCTATACTTATGTATGCTGCACCCATATGGGGGATAGCACTGCAGCAGAAAACATACACAGAAAAGGCGAAATCAATAGTACGACTCAGGCCTTATGCCACCAGACATAATGGCCATGGAAATGAAGCGCGTATTCGACAAAACGAAAAGCACTGGCGCTCGCTTAACGAATGAAGAGAGGAAGCAGGAAAGACAAAGGAGCCTAACCGAATGGCAGAAACGATGGGACGAAGCAACTACGGGGAGATGGACCCACAGGCTTATTATAAGCATACAACCATGGATAGAACGGAAACACGAGGAAACTGATTTTTACCTTACGCAGTTTTAACAGGTCATGGACGTTATAGAGAATATCTATACAAATACGGACATGACGACAGAACAAACTGCTCCTAGTGCAGCAACAGCTAAGAAAATGCATTACATATCTTCTTTTCCTGCCCAAAATATGAAAAAGAAAGACTAGAAATAGAGAATGTGATAAACGATCGCGTGACTCCGGAGAACATAGTGCCTTACATGATCGAATCGAAGGTGGTCTGGGACAGAATGAGAGCGTGGGCAGCTATAGCTATGCAATAGTTAAGAAAGAAAGAGTGGCAACGCAGAGAAAATAAAAGGATTAATCGGAATCAGACCGAAAATATGTGAATGAAGAGCCGAATGGCTAAGCTTGGTCCCACAATGTAATGCCTAGGCTTACTGTGATGCAAGTCCAGCTTGGGCGTGCGGCCAGTACAAATCGTGCATATCGTCCGAAAAAATTACGATATATTTGAAGATTGCCCCTCCGACAAAAAAAAATAAACACAAAGAAGTTTTTACTTGCTTTTTCACAACGCCTACGATTCAGATTCAGAAAAAATTAATAAAAATTAATTCTGAAATGACAGAAACACGAAAATTATGCAAATCTTGGCCTACAGAAACGCAAACCTAGTCATACCAGCGCAAATCAATCACAATCATATTGACATGCACTCCCCAACACGAAACCGAACACAAAGAAAATCTTATTTATTTCAAATATTTTCAAATAACTACACAAAACTACGCGGACGCACGTCTATACAATTCGAAACACAACTATTAAAATGAGTAGATAGGGCCAACAACCGAAATGTTTTACGTAGGTACCTGCTGACGTCAGCCTTACTCCACCGTACTCAAAAGTTGAACGGTTCAAATCAATGCGCTGATCATCGGCCTAGACTCAGACAAAATCTGAAGTCTGGGTTATTCGCAACAAAGTCAACATCCCGAATGTACTCATACGTCACACGGCCATTGGGACAATTGTCCCAACGTTCTTGCCACCTAACCCTATCATCTAGAAGCCTCTTGCTCCCTAGATATCCCTCCCTCTCCACATCATCATCGGATATCCAATC
>NW_024396374.1:0-44482 GCF_016617805.1 Bactrocera tryoni | reverse complement strand
GATTTGAGGCAACTTGATATGGATTTCTAAATGTGTACATGCAAGAAAATCGGTTTTATACCTAAATCTAAAATTGTGGACTTTTTCCAAATGCACTGCCGTTATGGCTTTATGTCAACTTGAGTAAGATGGTGAGGGTTAGTTAACTTTAATATGTGGAGCTAATGATTTGAAGCAATTCGTTGTGGATTTCTAAATGTGTACATGCAAGGAAATCGGTTTTATGCCTAAATGTAAAATTCTGGAAATTTCCAAATGCACTGCCGTTTTGGCTTTATGTCAACTTCAGTAAGATGAAGAAGGTTAATTAACTTTAATATGTGAAGCTAATGATTTGAAGCAACTTGATATGGATTTCTAAATGTGTATATGCAAGAAAATCGGTTTTATACCTAAATGTAAAATTGTGGACTTTTTCCAAATGCACTGCCGTTATGGCTTTATGTCAACTTCAGTAAGATGAAGAAGGTTAATTAACTTTAATATGTGAAGCTAATGATTTGAAGCAACTTGATATGGATTTCTAAATGTGTATATGCAAGAAAATCGGTTTTATACCTAAATATAAAATTCTGTAATATTTCCCAATGCACTGTCGTTTTGGCTTTATGCCAACTTCTGTAAGATGAAAAAGGTTAATTAACTTTAATATGTTAATCTTATGATTTGAAGCAACTTCGTATGTATTTCTAAATGTGCATATGCAAGAAAATTGCTTTTATACCTAAATGTCAAATTGTGGAATTTTTTCCAAATGCACTGCCGTTATGGCTTTATGTCAACTTGAGTAAGATGAAGAAGGTAAATTAACTTTAATATGTGAAGCTGCTGATTTAAAGCAACTTGATATAGATTTCTAACCGTGTACATGCAAGAAAATCGGTTTTATACCTGAATGTAAAATTCTGGAATTTTTTCCAAATGCACTACCGTTATAGCATTATGTCAACTTGAGTAAGATGACGAGGGTTTATTAACTTTAGTATGTGAAGCTAATGATTTGAGGCAACTTGATATGGATTTCTAATTGTGTACATGCAAGAAAATCGGTTTTATAACTAAATGTAAAATTCTGGAATTTTTCCAAATGCACTGCCGTTTGGGCTTTATGCCAACATCAATAAGAAGGTGTGGGTTAATTAACGTTAATATGTGAAGCTAATGATTTTAGGCAACTTGATATGGATTTCTAATTGTGTACATGCAAGAAAATCGGTTTTATACCTAAATGTAAAATTCTGGAATTTTCCAAATGCACTGCCGTTTTGGCTTTATGCCAACTTCTGTAATATGAAGAAGGTTAATTAACTTTAATATGTGAAGCTAATGATTTGAAGCAACTTCGAATGGATTTCTAAATGTGTACATGCAAGAAAATCGGTTTTATACCTAAATGTAAAATTGTGGAATTTTTCCAAATGCACTGCCGTTATGGTTTTATGCCAACTTTAGTAAGATGAAGAAAGTTAATTAACTTTAATATGTTAAGCTAATGATTTGAAGCAACTTCGTATGGATTTCTAAATGTGTACATTCAGGAAAATCGGTTTTATACCTAAATGTTAAATTCTGGAATTTTTCCAAATGCACTGCCGTTTTGGCTTTATGCCAACTTCAGTAAGATGAAGAAGGTAAATTAACTTTAATATGTGAAGCTAATGATTTGAAGCAACTCGATATGGATTTCTAAATGTGTACATGCAAGAAAATCGGTTTTATACCTAAATGTAAAATTCTGGAATTTTTCCAAATGCACTGCCGTTTTGGCTTTATGCCAACTTCTGTAATATGACGAAGGTTAATTAACTTGAATATGTGACGTTAATGATTTGAATCAACTCGATATGGATTTCTAAATGTGTATATGCAAGAAAATCGGTTTTATACCTAAATGTAAAATTGTGGAATTTTCCAAATGCACTGCCGTTTTGGCTTTATGTCAACTTGAGTAAGATGAAGAGGGTTAATTAACTTTAATATGTGAAGCTAATGATTTGAAGCAATTCGTTGTGGATTTCTAAATGTGTATATGCAAGAAAATCGGTTTTATACCTAAATGTAAAATTCTGGAATTTTTCCAAATGCACTGCCGTTTTGGCTTTATGTCAACTTGAGTAAGATGAAGAAGGTTAATTAACTTTAATATGTAAAGCTAATGATTTGAAGCAACTTGATATGGATTTCTAAATGTGTATATGCAAGAAAATCGGTTTTATACCCAAATGTAAAATTCTGGAATTTTTCCAAATGCACTGCCGTTTTGGCTTTATGCCAACTTCAGTAAGATGGAGAAGGTTATTTAACTTTAATATGTGAAGCTAATGATTTGAAGCAACTTGATATGGATTTCTAAAAGTATACATGCAAGGAAATCGGTGTTATGCCTAAATGCAAAATTCTGGAAATTTCCAAATGCCCTGCCGTTTTGGCTGTATGTCAACTTCAGTAAGATGAAGAAGGTTAAATTACTTTAATATGTAAAGCTACTGATTTGAAGCAACTTGATATGGATTTCTAAATTTGTATATGCAAGAAAATCGGTTTTATACCTAAATGTAAAATTCTGGAATTTTTCCAAATGCACTGCCGTTTTGGCTTTATGCCAACTTCAGTAAGATGAAGAAGGTTAATTAACTTTAATATGTGAAGCTAATGATTTGAAGCAACTTGATGTGGATTTCTAAATGTGTACATGCAAGAAAATCGGTTTTATACCTAAATGTAAAATTCTGGAATTTTTCCAAATGCACTGCCGTTTTGGCTTTATGCCATCTTCAGTGAGATGGTGAGGGTTAATTAACTTTAATATGTGAAACTAATGATTTGAAGCAATTTGTTGTGGATTTCTAAATGCCTATATGCAAGAAAATCGACTTTATACATAAATGTAAAATTGCGGAATTTTTCCAAATGCACTGCCGTTTTGGCTTTATGTCATCTTGAGTAAGATGGTGAGGGTTAATTAACTTAATTATGTGAAGCTAATGATCTGAAGCAATTCGGTGTGGATTTCTAAATGTGTATATGCAAGAAAATCGGTTTTATACCTAAATGTAAAATTCTGGAATTTTCCAAATGCACTGCCGTTTTGGCTTTATGTCAACTTCAGTAAGATGAAGAAGGTTAATTAACTTAAATATGTTAAATTAATGATTTAAAGCAACTCAATATCGACTGCTAAATGTGTATATACAAGAAAATCGACTTTATACCTGAATATAAGATTGTCGAATTCTTCCAAATGCACTGCCGTTATGGCTTTATGTCAACTTCAGTAAAATGAAGAAGGTTAATTAACTTTAATATGTGAAGCTAATGATTTGAAGCAACTTGATATGGATTTCTAAATGTGTATATGCAAGAAAATCGGTTTTATACCTAAATGTAAAACTCTGGAATTTTCCAAGTGCACTGCCGTTTTGACCTTGTGCCAACTTCAGTAATATGAAGAAGGTTAATTAACTTCATTATGTCAAGCTAATGATTTGAAGCAACTTCATATGTTTTTTAAAATGTGCATATGCAAGAAAATCGTTTTTATACCTAAGTGTCAAATTGTGGAATTTTTGCTAAATGCACTGCCGTTATGGCTTTATGTCAACTTCAGTAAGATGAAGAAGGTTAATTAACTTTAATATGTGAAGCTACTGATTTGAAGCAACTTGATATGGATTTCTAAATGTGTATATGCAAGAAAATCGGTTTTATACCTAAATGTAAAATTCTAGAATTTTTCCAAATGCACTGCCGTTTTGGCTTTATGCCAACTTCAGTAAGATGGTGAGGGTTAATTAACTTTAATATGTGAAGCTAATGCTTTGAAGCAATTCGTTGTGGATTTCTAAAAGTGTACATGCAAGGAAATCGGTTTTATGCCTAAATGCAAAATTCTGGAAATTTCCAAATGCACTGCCGTTTTGGCTTTATGTCAACTTCAGTAAGATGAAGAAGGTTAATTAACTTTAATATGTGAAGCTACTGATTTGAAGCAACTTGATATGGATTTCTAAACGTGTATATGCAAGAAAATCAGTTTTATACCTAAATGTAAAATTCTAGAATTTTTCCAAATGCACTGCCGTTTTGGCTTTATGTCAACTTCAGTAAGATGAAGAAGGTTAATTAACTTTAATATGTGAAGCTACTGATTTGAAGCAACTTGATATGGATTTCTAACCGTGTACATGCAAGAAAGTCGGTTTTATACCTAAATGTAAAGTTCTGGAATTTTTCCAAATGCACTGCCGTTTTGGCTTTATGCCAACTTCAGTAAGATAGTGAGGGTTAATTAACTTTAATATGTGAAGCTAATGCTTTGAAGCAACTTGATATGGATTTCTAATTGTGTACATGCAAGAAAATCGGTTTTATACCTAAATGTAAAATTCTGGAATTTTCCAAATGCACTGCCGTTTTGGCTTTATGTCAACTTCAGTAAGATGAAGAAGGTTAATTAACTTTAATATATAAAGTTAGCGATTTGAAGCAACTTCTTATGTATTTCTAAAAGTGTACATGCAAGAAAATCGGTTTTATACCTAAATGTAAAATTGTGGAATTTTCCAAATGCACTGCCGTTTTGGCTTTATGTCAACTTCTGTAAGATGAAGAAGGTAAATTACCTTTATTATGTGAAGCTGATGATTTGAGGCAACTTGAAATGGATTTCTAACCGTGTACATGCAAGAAAATCTGTTTTTAACCTAAATGTAAAATTCTGGAATTTTCCAAATGCACTGCCGTTTTGGCTTTATGTCAACTTCAGTAAGATGAAGAAGGTTAATTAACTTTAATATGTGAAGCTAGTAATTTGAGGCAACTTGATATGGATTTCTTAATGTGTACATACAAGAAAATCAGTTTTGTAGCTAAACGTAAAATTCTGGAATTTTATAAATGCACTGCCGTTTTGGCTTTATGTCAACTTCAGTAAGATGAAGAAGGTTAATTAACTTTAATATGTGAAGCTACTGATTTGAAGCAACTTGATATGGATTTCTAAATGTGTATATGCAAGAAAATCAGTTTTATACCTAAATGTAAAATTCTAGAATTTTGCCAAATGCACTGCCGTTTTGGCGTTATGCCAACTTCAGTAAGATGGTGAGGGTTAATTAACTTCAATATGTGAAGCTAATGCTTTGAAGCAATTCGTTGTGGATTTCTAAAAGTGTACATGCAAGGAAATCGGTTTTATGCCTAAATGTAAAATTCTGGAAATTTCCAAATGCACTGCGGTTTTGGCTTTATGCCAACTTCAGTAAGATGGTGAGGATTAATTAACTTTAATATGTGAAGCAATTCTTTGTGGATTTCTAAATGTGTATATGCAACAAAATCAGTTTTATACCTAAATGTAAAATTCTGGAATTTTTCCAAATGCACTGCCGTTTTGGCTTTATGCCAACTTCAGTAAGATGAAGAAGGTTAATTAACTTTAATATGTGAAGCTAATGATTTGAAGCAACTTGATATGGATTTCTAAATGTGTATATGCAAGAAAATCGGTTTTATACCTAAATGTAAAATTATGGAATTTTTTTCAAATGCACTGCCGTTTTGGCTTTATGCCAACTTCAGTAAGATGAAGAAGGTTAATTAACTTTAATATGTGAAGCTAATGATTTGAAGCAACTTGATATGGATTTCTAAATGTGTATATGCAAGAAAATCGGTTTTATACCTAAATGTAAAATTCTGGAATTTTTCCAAATGCACTGCCGTTTTGGCTTTATGTCAACTTCAGTAAGAAGAAGAAGTTTAATTAACTTTAATATGTGGAGCTAATGATTTAAAGCAATTCGTTGTGGATTTCTAAATGTGTATATGCGAGAAAATCGGTTTTATACCTAAATGTAAAATTAGTGGAATTTTTCCAAATGCACTGCCGTTATGGCTTTATGTCAACTTGAGTAAGATGAAGAAGAGTTAATTAACTTTAATATGTGAAGTTAATGATTTGAAGAAACTCGATATGGATTTCTAAATGTGTATATGCAAGAAAATCGGTTTTATACCTAAATGTAAAATTCTGGAATTTTTCCAAATGCACTGCCGTTTTGGCTTTATGTCAACTTCAGTAAGATGAAGAAGGTTAATTAACTTTAATATGTGAAGCTAATGATTTGAAGAAACTCGATATGGATTTCTAAATGTGTATATGCAACAAAATCGGTTTTATACCTAAATGTAAAATAGTGTAATTTTTCCAAATGCACTGCCGTTATGGCTTTATGTCAACTTGAGTAAGATGGTGAAGGTTAATTAACTTTAATATGTGAAGCTAATGATTTGAAGCAATTTGATGTGGATTTCTAAATGTGTACATGCAAGAAAGTCGGTTTTATACCTAAATGTAAAATTATGGAATTTTTCCAAATGCACTGCCGTTTTGGCTTTATGCCAGCTTGAGTAAGAAGGTGAGGGTTAACTAACATTGATATGTTAAGCTAATGATTTGAAGCAACTTGAAATGGATTTCTAAATGTGTATATGCAAGTAAATCGACTTTATACATAAATGTAAAACTTTCGAATTTTTCCAAATGCACCGCCGTTATGGCTTTAAGTCAACTTGAGTAAGATGGTGTGGGAAAATTAACTTTAATATGTGAAGCTAATGTTTTGAAGCAATTTTTTGTGGATTTCTAAATGTGTATATGCAAGAAAATCGGTTGTATACCTAAATGTAAAATTGTGGAATTTTTCCAAATGCACTGGCGTTATGGCTTTATGTCAACTTGAGTAAAACGGAGAAGGTTAATTAACCTTAATATGTGAAGCTAATGATTTGAAGCAACTTCTTATGTATTTCTAAATGTGCATATGTAAGAAAATCGCTTTTATACGTAAATGTCACATTGTGGAATTTTTTCCAAATGAACTGCCGTTATGGCTTAATGTCAACTTCAGTAAGATGAAAAAGGTTAACTAACTTTAATATATGAAGTTAGCGATTTGAAGCAACTTCTTATGTATTTCTAAAGGTGTGCATGCAAGAAAATCGGTTTTATACCTAAATGTAAAATTGTGGAATTTTTCCAAATGCACTGCCGTTTTGGCTTTATGCCAACTTCAGTAAGATGGTGAGCGTTAATTAACTTTAATATGTGAAGCTAATGATTTGAAGCAATTCTTTGTGGATTTCTAAATGTGCAGATGCAAGAAAATCGGTTTTATACATAAATGTAAAATTGCGGAATTTTTCCAAAGGCATTGCCGTTTTGGCTTTATGCCAACTTCAGTAAGATGAAGAGCGTTAATTAACTTTAATATGTGAAGCTAATGATTTGAAGCAATTCTTTGTGGATTTCTAAATGTGCAGATGCAAGAAAATGGGTTTTATACCAAAATGTAAAATTCTGGAATTTTCCAAATGCACTGCCGTTTTAACTTTATGCCACCTTCAGTAAGATGAAGAGGGTTAATTAACTTTAATATGTGAAGCTAATGATTTGAAGCACTTCGGTGTGGACTTCAAAATGTGTATATGCAAGAAAATCGGTTGTATACCTAAATGTAAAATTTGGGAATTTTTCCAAATGCACTGTAGTTTTGGCTTTATGCCAACTTCAGTAGGATGGTGAGGGTTAATTTACTTAATTATGTGAAGCTAATGATTTGAAGCAATTCCATGTGGATTTCTAAATGTGTATATGCAAGAAAATCGGTTTTATACCTAAATGTAAAATTGTGAAGTTTTTCCAAATGCACTGCCGTTAAGACTTTATGAAAAAAATCATTCAACTTTAATATGTAAAGTTAATGATTTGAAGCAACTTGATGTGGATTTCTAAATGTGTATATGCAAGAAAATCGGTTTTATACCTAAATGTAAAATTGTGGAATTTTTCCAAATGCATTGCCGTTTTGGCTTTATGCCAACTTCAGTAAGATGAAGAAGGTTAATTAACTTTAATATGTAAAGTTAATGATTTGAAGCAACTTGATATGGATTTCTAAATGTGTATATGTATGAAAATCGGTTTTATACCTAAATGTAAATTTCTGGTATTTTTCCAAATGCAGTGCCGTTATGGCTTTGTGCCAACTTCAGTAAGATGAAGAAGGTTAATTAACTATAATATGTGAAGCTAATGATTTGAAGCAAATCGTTGTGGATTTCTAAATGGGTATATGCAAGAAAATCGGTTTTATACCTAAATGTTAAATTGTGGAATTTTTCCAAATGCATTGCCGTTTTGGCTTTATGCCAACTTCAGTAAGATGAAGAAGGTTAATTAACTTTAATATGTGAAGCTAATGATTTGAAGCACTTCGATGTGGACTTCTAAATGTGTATATGCAAGAAAATCGGTTTTATACCTAAATGTAAAATTGTGGAATTTTTCCAAATGCACTGACGTTATGGCCTTATGTAACTTTGGTAAGATGAAGAATGTTAACTAACTTTAATATGTTAAGTTAATGATTTGAAGCAAATCGTTGTGGATTTCTAAATGGGTATATGCAAGAAAATCGGTTTTATACCTAAATGTTAAATTGTGGAATTTTTCCAAATGCCCTGCCGTTTTGGCTTTGTGCCAACTTCAGTAAGATGAAGAAGGTTAATTAACTTTAATATGTGAAGCTAATGATTTGAAACACTTATATGTGGACTTCTAAATGTGTATGTGCAAGAAAATAGGATTTATACCTAAATGTAAAATTGTGGAATTTTTTCAAATGCGCTGTCGTTATGGCCTTATGTAACTTTGGTAAGATGAAGAATGTTAACTAACTTTAATATGTTAAGTTAATGATTTGAAGCACACCGTTGTGGATTTCTAAATGGGTATATGCAAGAAAATCGGTTTTATACCTAAATGTTAAATTGTGGAATTTTTCCAAATGCACTGCCGTTTTGGCTTTATGCCAACTTCAGTAAGATGAAGAAGGTTAATTAACTTAAATATTGTTGAAATGCAACCCTTTAGCAACTTACATTTTTGAGTAACCCTGATTTTTAGTTTTGTAAGAAACCCAAAAACCAGACTATTCCTTCACTTGCATTTTAACTTTTGAATAAACTACATCTTTTTGTCTTTTTGAGTTGAACATTCCATAGCGTTTTTTCTTGGATTCGTACAGTGCAAAAAGTAAGATATCCAACAGGTTATGGGCCCAGGTGCAAATTCCTGGGAACCTAGTAAATCGCGTTAAGTAATTAATAAAAGATATGAGTTCGTCGCTTTTTAACATAGAAAAATTGGATGAGTCCAATTATGACTCATGGAACTTGCAGCTACAAAGTGTGCTTGTCCACCAAGAGTTGTGGCCTGTTACGTGCGGAGAATTGCCCGCTCCAAAAGAAGGTGCCGATGAAAAAGCTGTGTTGCTGTGGAAGGCAAAAGATGATAAGGCAAAAGCAACAATAATCCTCAGCATTACGCCTATGCAGATAAGCCACATTAAAAACTGCAAATCGGCGAATGAGGCGTGGAAATGTCTACAAGAAGTGCATAGACCAAAAGGGCCTGTGAGAAAGGTAACTTTGTTCAAGCATTTACTTGGAATTCGAATGAATGACGGTGAGTGCGTCCAGCAATACGTTTGCAAGTTCACGGCAGTCGCATTGAAGCTTGCTGAAATTGGAGTGTGTCTCCAGGATGATTTATTCGTTATTATGCTTCTTGCAAGTCTGCCGAAATCATTTGAGAGTTTGGTGGTTGCTTTGGAGTCTCGCGATGAACTACCAAATCTCACTGCTGTTAAAATTAAGTTAATAGAAGAAGGCGAGCGACGTAAAACATGCCAGTCTGAGCATACCGAGAGTAGCGTGCAAGCTTTCGTAGCACACGCAAACACAAACGCAAGAAAAAATATTTTTGAACATGCAAAATCGAACGACAGCGCAGGTACCGCAAGCAAACGCAATGACAATAACAAAAAATCAAATTTAAAATGTTATAGTTGTGGCAAAAAAGGTCATTTCGCCGCACAATGTAAAGGGAAAGATCGAGAAAAATCTTCGCATCAAAATGTAACAAGAAACGGACTGTTTGCTGCTGTTAGTAGCAGAATTTTACACAACGATGTTTGGTGCGTTGACAGCGGCGCTTCTTCACACTTATGTTGCAACCGCAACATGTTTGATGAGTTCGAGCCGTGCGAAGAATCAATTATGTTAGCAGCGGAACACAAAATATTAGCAAAAGGCAAAGGTGTTGTTCGATTGAGAACAAACGAGTTTGATGTGACTCTCGTAGATGTTTTGTTCGTGCCGGGTTTACAGTGCAACTTTGTGTCAGTTGCCAGAGCAGTTAACAGTGGCTACACTGTCGAATTCAAGGGAAACACGGCGAAGTTCTTTGACAAGCACGGAGGAATAATATTATGTGCACAAAAGGTCAGAGAATTATATTTACTTGTAATAAATAAAAATAAATTGTTCTTTGCGAAGAAAATTGCTGACGACGTGATGAAGTGGCATAATAGATTTGGCCATCTGAATTTCGCAAGTTTACGGCAGCTTAGTAATAAGCAGATGGTGTTTGGACTTCCGATAAATATACCGACTGATGTCAACTGCGCTTTGTGCATGTCGAGTAAATGCACTCAGCGGCCATATAGTAGCTCACAAAATTATGCAGCCGATGTATTGGGGGTGGTGCATACTGATGTTTGCGGTCCGGTAAATGTTGCATCGATCGGTGGAGCCCGATACTTCTTAACCTTCATGGATGATAAAACGCGCTATATATTCGTGTATTTTTTACGGCACAAAAGCGAGGTGTTCGAAAAATTCAAGGAATTTAAAGCAATGGCAGAGCGTCAAACTGGGGAGAAATTAAAGATATTAAGAAGCGATAATGGGACAGAGTTTGTCAACAATATTTTTGATGAATATTTAAAAGCGAATGGCATTTTACGGCAACTTACGGTCCCGTATACGCCACAGCAAAATGGTGCTGCTGAGAGGTTAAATCGCACTCTACTTGAAATGGAAAGGTGTATGTTGCTGGGTGCAGGTCTCGAACAGTCGTTATGGGGTGAAGCGGTATCTACGTCCGCGTATTTCCGGAATCGTTCTCCAACCAAAGCGTTAGATAGTGTAACGCCTTATGAAGCATGGCATGGGCATAAGCCAACGGTGGCGCATTTAATAGCGTTTGGATCATTTGCAGTGGCACTTGATAAACGGCAGCGAGACAAATTCAAGCCAAAGGGTAAAGAATATGTTATGGTAGGATATTCTGACACTTCAAAGACGTATAGATTGTACGATAAAGAAGCAAAGCGTTTAATTGTTAGTAGGGATGTATACTTCATCGAGCAAACGCAACACAAGCAACAGCATGAGGCAATTTTAGACGTATTGAATCCGATACATGTTCACGTTTCCGATGATGAGCAGATGGCTCAGGTACCTGTCATTCAACTTGATGAGGCAAACGATAACGCGAACGAAGATGAAGTTGTTGATGATGGTGGCATGCAGCCAGAGAAAAGTGATGACGATTTCGAGTCTGCTGAAGATGAACCAACTCCGCTTAAACGTGGGCCAGGTAGACCTAAATTAATTCGTACTGGTGAATGCGGTAGACCGAAAAAACAGTATAATTACTTAAGCTTGTTGACGTATGACGATATTAAAGTACCTGATACAGTAGGTGAGGCGTTATCAAGTGAACTTTCTGGCAATTGGTACAATGCAATGAAAGTTGAATACGAATCGTTGTTGAAGAACAAGACTTGGGAACTTGTGAAGCTACCGAGAGAGCAAAAACCAGTGCGTAATAAATGGGTGTTCGCGGTCAAAAGAAATAAGGATGGAAATGTAGAACGGTTTAAAGCGAGGTTGGTTGCGAAAGGGTGTTCGCAAATTTACGGTGTAAACTATACCGAGACTTTTTCACCCGTCGTACGTTACAATACCATCCGAATGATTTTTGCGATAGCAGCGGAATACCGTTTGCACTTCACATCAAATGGATGTATCCACCGCTTATTTGAATAGCGATTTGTCTGAAGATATTTATATGAATCAACCCGAAATGTTTGTGGATAAGCGTTATCCTGATCATTGCTTAAAGTTAAAGAAAGCTTTATATGGCCTTAAGCAATCCGGTCGCCAATGGAATATGAAATTAGATTCCATATTGAAGCAGATAGGATTCAAACAGTGTGAGTGTGAACCGTGCGTATATGTTATGCTCAGGGGCAAGCAGTTGAATATTATAGCCGTTTATGTTGATGACTTACTGATTGCCAGCTCGGATTACAGACACTTAAAACTTATAAAGAATATGATATCAAATAAAGTTGAAGTTGTGGACTAGGGTCAAGTCCAGCACTTTCTAAGCATGGAGGTTGAGAGAGATGGTGAAACTGGAGCTATTGCTATTAGTCAGAAGGGACATATAAAAAGGTTATTGCGCGAGTACCAAATGGAAAATTGTCGACCGATCGCCATCCCTTTGGATCCAGGACACCAAGTTGTGTGTAATGACCAGAATTGTAAAAAAGCAGATCAGGTGCAGTATCAATCACTGATTGGGTCACTTATGTATCTAGCTGTGTGCACGCGACCTGATATCTTGCACTCGGTTTGTAAGCTAGCACAGCGTAACAATGATCCACATGTAGAACACTTATCAGCAGCAAAGCGCATATTAAGGTTTTTATGCACCACACAAGATATGCAACTGAGGTATAACAAAACCGGTAAACCAATTGAGTGTTTTGTGGATTCCGACTGGGGTGGCGACACAGGTGATCGGAAATCGTGTACTGGGTGTGCAGTTATGTTAGCCGGAGGAGTGTTTTCATACGAATGTAAAAAGCAGACGACGGCACAGAAGCCGAATACATGGCGCTAGCATGCGTTGTTAAAGAAACTGTTTACTGGAAGCAGCTATTAACTGAAATGGAACTCGAATGCCCGGATGCGATGATAGTGAACGGAGATAATTTAAGCGCGATGAATTTAGTCAAGAACCCCGTATACCACGCTCGAAGTAAACACATTGATATTAAATATCATTTTATAAGAAATATCTATCGAGGTGGCGAAATCGAACTTAATTACTGCAGCACTAGTAATATGATTGCAGACATATTTAGTAAGAACTTAGCCAGACCTAATCATGAAAAATTTACTAAAATATTGAACTTGAGATAAATATACATATTTACTTGTAATGCTCAAGTACGTTCGTTGAGGTGGCGTATTGAAATGCAACCCTTTAGCAACTTATATTTTTGAGTAGCCCTGATTTTTAGTTTTGTAAGAAACCCAAAAACCAGACTATTCCTTCACTTGCATTTTAACTTTTGAATAAACTACATCTTTTTGTCTTTTTGAGTTGAACATTCCAAAGCGTTTTTTTCTTGGATTCGTACAGTGCAAAAGTAAGATATCCAACAAATATGTATAGAAAAGAAAATCGATTTTATACCTTAACATAATTTTGCGGAATTTTTCCAAATGCACTGCCGTTTTGGCTTTATGTAAAGTTTGGTAAGATGAAGAAGGTTAACTAATTTTAATTTGTAAAGTTAATGATTTGAAGCAATTCGTTTTGGATTTCTAATTGTGTGTATGCAAGAAAATCGGTTTTATACCTAAGCGTAAAGTTGTGGAATTTTTCCAAATGCACTGACGTTATGGCTTCATGTAACTTTGGTAAGATGAAGAAGGTTAACTAACTTTAATATGTTAAGTTAATGATTCGAAGCAATTCATTGTGGATTTCTAAATGTGTATATGCAAGAAAATCGGGTTTATACCTAAATGTTAAATTGTGGAATTTTTCCAAATGCACTGCCGTTTTGGCTTTGTGCCAACTTCAGTAAGATGAAGAAGGTTAACTAACTTTAATTTGTAAAGCTAATGATTTGAAGTAATTCGTTTTGGATTTCTATATGTGCATATGCAAGAAAATCGGTTGTAAACCTAAATGTAAAATTGTGGAATTTTTCCAAATGCACTGCCGTTATGGCTTTATGTCAACTTGAGTAAGATGGTGAGGGTTAATTAACTTTAATATGTGAAGCTAATGATTTGAAGCAATTCGTTGTGGATTTCTAAATGTGTATATGCAAGAAAATCGGTTTTATACCTAAATGTAAAATTCTGGAATTTTTCAAATGCACTGCCGTTTTGGCTT
The DNA here is from genome assembly GCF_016617805.1 of Bactrocera tryoni. NCBI lineage: Eukaryota > Metazoa > Arthropoda > Insecta > Diptera > Tephritidae > Bactrocera > Bactrocera tryoni. The sequence goes on along the minus strand of NW_024396374.1, from coordinate 30,372 downwards.
TATGCCAACTTCAGTAAGATGAAGAGAGTTAATTAACTTTAATATGTGAAGCTAATGATTTGAAGCAACTTGGTATGGATTTCCAAACGTGTACATGCAAGAAAATCGGTTTTATACCTAAATGTAAAATCGTGGAATTTTTCCAAATGCACTGCCGTTTGGCTTTATGCCAACTTCAGTAAGATGAAGAAGGTTAATTAACTTTAATATAAGAAGCTAATGATTTGAAGCAATTCGTTGTGGATTTCTAAATGTTTATATGCAAGAAAATCGGTTTTATACCTGAATGTAAAATTGTGGAATTTTTCCAAATGCACTGCCGTTATGGCTTTATGTCAACTGCGGTAATATGAAGAAGGTTAGCTAATTTTAATATATGAAGCTAATGAGTTGAAGCAACTTGATATGGATTTCTAAATGTGTACATGCCAGAAATTCGGTTTTATAAGAAAGACGGTTTTATACTTAAATGTAAAATTGTGGAATTTTTCCAAATGCACTGCCGTTATGGCTTTATGCCAACTTCTGTAAGGTGAAGAAGGTTAATTAACTTTAATATGTGAAGTAAATGATTTGAAGCAAATTCATATGTATTTCTAAATGTGTATATGCAAGAAAATCGGTTTTATACCTAAATGTAAAATTGTGGATTTTTTCTAAATGCACTGCCGTTATGGCTTTATGCCAACTTCTGTAAGGTGAAGAAGGTTAATTAACTTTAATATATGAAGTTAATGATTTGAAGCAAATTCATATGTATTTCTAAATGTGGACATGCAAGAAAATCGGTTTTATACCTAAATGTAAAATTGTGGAATTTTTCCAAATGCACTGCCGTTTTGGCTTTATGCCAACTTCTGTAAGGTGAAGAAGGTTAATTAACTTTAATATGTGAAGTAAATGATTTGAAGCAAATTCATATGTATTTCTAAATGTGATATGCAAGAAAATCGGTTTTATACCTAAATGTAAAATTGTGGAATTTTTCCAAATGCACTGCCGTTTTGGCTTTATGCCAACTTCTGTAAGATGAAGAAGGTAAATTAACTTTAATATATGAAGTTAATGATTTGAAGCAACTTCATATGTATTTCTAAATGTGGATATGCAAGAAAATCGGTTTTATACCTAAATGTAAAATTGTGGATTTTTTCTAAATGCACTGCCGTTATGGCTTTATGCCAACTTCAGTAAGATGAAGAAGGTAAATTAACTTTAATATATGAAGTTAATGATTTGAAGCAACTTCATATGTATTTCTAAATGTGTATATGCAAGAAAATCGGTTTTATACCTAAATGTAAGATTGCCGAATTTTTCCAAATGCACTGCCGTTATGGCTTTATATCAACTTCAGCAAGATAAAGAAGGTTAATTAACTTAAATATTTGATGTTAATGATTTTTGAAGCAACTCAATACCGACCGCTAACTGTGTATATGCGAGAAAATCGACTATGTAGATGAGTATGAGATTGTCGAATTCTTCCAAATGCACTACCGTTATGGCTTTATGCCAACTTCAGTAAGATAAAGAAGGCTGATTAACTGAAATACGTGAAGTTAATGATTTGAAGCAACTTCATATGTATTTCTAAATGTGTATATGCAAGAAAATCGGTTTTATACCTAAATGTAAAATTGTGGATTTTTTCTAAATGCACTGCCGTTATGGCTTTATGCCAACTTCAGTAAGATGAAGAAGGTAAATTAACTTTAATATATGAAGTTAATGATTTGAAGAAACTTCATATGTATTTCCAAATGTGTATATGCATGAAAATCGGTTTTATACCTCAATGTAAAATTGTGAAATTTTTCCAAATGCACTGCCGTTTGTGCTTTATGCCAACTTCAGTAAGATGAAGAAGGTTAATTAATTTTAATATATGAAGTTAATGATTTAAAGAAACTTCATATGTATTTCTAAATGTGTATATGCAAGAAAATCAGTTTTATACCTAAATGTAAAGTTCTGGAATTTTCCAAATGCACTGCCGTTTTGGCTTTATGCCAACTTCTGTAAGATGAAGAAGGTTAATTAACTTTAATATGTGAAGTTAATGATTTGAAGCAACTTGATATGGATTTCTAAATGTGTACATGCAAGAAAATCGATTTTATACCTAAATGTAAAATTGTGGAATTTTTCCAAATGCACTGCCGTTTTGGCTTTATGCCAACTTCAGTAAGATGAAGAAGGTTAATTAATTTTAATATATGAAGTTAATGATTTAAAGAAACTTCATATGTATTTCTAAATGTGTATATGCAAGAAAATCAGTTTTATACCTAAATGTAAAGTTCTGGAATTTTCCAAATGCACTGCCGTTTTGGCTTTATGCCAACTTTAGTAAGATGAAGAAGGTTAATTATCTTTAATATGTGAAGTTAATGATTTGAAGCAACTTGATATGGATTTCTAAATGTGTACATGCAAGAAAATCGATTTTATACCTAAATGTAAAATTGTGGAATTTTTCCAAATGCACTGCCGTTTTGGCTTTATGCCAACTTCTGTAAGGTGAAGAAGGTTAATTAACTTTAATATGTGAAGTTAATGATTTGAAGCAACTTCATATGTATTTCTAAATGTGGATATGCAAGAAAATCGGTTTTATACCTAAATGTAAAATTGTGGAATTTTTCCAAATGCACTGCCGTTATGGCTTTATGCCAACTTCAGTAAGATGACGAAGGTAAAGTAACTTTAATATATGAAGTTAACGATTTGAAGCAACTTCATATGTATTTCTAAATGTGTATATGCAAGAAAATCGGTTTTATACCTAAATGTAAAATTGTGGAATTTTTCCAAATGCACTGCCGTTATGGCTTTATGTCAACTTGAGTAAGATGAAGAAGGTTAATTAACTTTAATATGTGAAGTTAATGATTTGAAGCAACTTCATATGTATTTCTAAATGTGTATATGCAAGAAAATCGGTTTTATACCTAAATGTAAAATTGTGGAATTTTTCCAAATGCACTGCCGTTATGGCTTTATGCCAACTTCTGTAAGATGAAGAAGGTTAATTAACTTTAATATGTGAAGCTAATGATTTGGTGAAACTCGATATGGATTTCTAAATGTGAATATGTAAGAAAGTCGGTTTTATACCTAAATGTAAATTTGTAAAATTTTTTCAAATGCACAGTCATTATCGCTTTATGTAGACTTCAGTAAGATAAAGAACGTTAATTAACTTTAATATGTGAAGTAAATGAATTGAAAAAACTCGATATGGATTTCTAAATGTGTATATGCAAGAAAATCGGTTTTATACCTAAATGTAAAGTTGTGGAATTTTTCCAAATGCACTGCCGTTTTGGCTTTATGCCAACTTCTGTAAGATGAAGAAGGTTAATTAACTTTAATATGTGAAGTTAATGATTTGAAGCAACTTCATATGTATTTCTAAATGTGTATATGCAAGAAAATCGGTTTTATACCTAAATGTAAAATTGTGGAATTTTTCCAAATGCACTGCCGTTTTGGCTTTATGCCAACTTCTGTAAGATGAAGAAGGGAAATTAACTTTAATATGTGAAGTTAACGATTTGAGGCAACTTCATATGTATTTCTAAATATGTATGTGCAAGAAAATCATTTTATACCTAAATGTAAAATTGTGGAATTTTTCCAAATGCACTGCCGTTTTGGCTTTATGCCAACTTCTGTAAGATGACGAAGGTTAGTTAACTTGAATATGTGACGTTAATGATTTGAAGCAACTTGATATGGATTTCTAAATGTGTACATGCAAGAAAATCGGTTTATACCTAAAGGAAAAATTGTGAAATTTTTCCAAATGCACTGCCGTTTTGGCTTTATGCCAACTTCTGTAAGATGAAGACGGTAAATTAACTTTAATATATGAAGTTAATGATTTGAAGCAACTTCATATGTATTTCTAAATGTGTATATGCAAGAAAATCGGTTTTATACCTCAATGTAAAATTGTGGAATTTTTCCAAATGCACTGCCGTTTGTGCTTTATGCCAACTTCTGTAAGATGAAGAAGGTAAACTAACTTTAATATATGAAGTTAACGATTTGAGGCAACTTAATATGTATTTCTAAATATGTATGTGCAAGAAAATCGGTTTTATACCTAAATGTAAAATTGTGGAATTTTTCCAAATGCACTGCCGTTTTGGCTTTATGCCAACTTCTGTAAGATGAAGAAGGTAAATTAACTTTAATATATGAAGTTAATGATTTGAAGCAACTTCATATGTATTTCTAAATGTGTATGTGCAAGAAAATCGGTTTTATACCTCAATGTAAAATTGTGGAATTTTTCCAAATGCACTGCCGTTTTGGCTTTATGCCAACTTCTGTAAGATGAAGAAGGTTAATTAACTTTAATATATGAAGTTAATGATTTGAAGCAACTTGATATGGATTTCTAAATGTGTACATGCAAGAAAATCGGTTTTATACCTAAATGTAAAATTGTGGAATTTTTTCCAAATGCACTGCCGTTATGGCTTTATGTCAACTTGAGTAAGATGAAGAAGGTTAATTAACTTTAATATGTGAAGTTAATGATTTGAAGCAACTTCATATGTATTTCTAAATGTGGATATGCAAGAAAATCGGTTTTATACCTAAATGTAAAATTGTGGAATTTTTCCAAATGCACTGCCGTTTTGGCTTTATGAGAACTTCAGTAAGATGAAGAAGGTTAATTAACTTTAATAGGTGACGCTTATGATTTAAAGCAACTTGATACGGCTTTCTAAATGTGTATATGAAAGAAGATCGGGTTTATACCTGAATGTAAAATTCTGGAATTTTTCCAAATGCACTGCCGTTTTGGCTTTATGCCAACTTCAGTAAGATGAAGAAGGTAAATTAACTTTAATATATGAAGTTAATGATTTGAAGCAACTTCATATGTATTTCTAAATGTGGATATGCAAGAAAATCGGTTTTATACCTAAATGTAAAATTGTGGAATTTTTCCAAATGCACTGCCGTTATGGCTTTATGCCAACTTCAGTAAGATGAAGAAGGTAAATTAACTTTAATATATGAAGTTAATGATTTGAAGCAACTTCATATGTATTTCTAAATGTGGATATGCAAGAAAATCGGTTTTATACCTAAATGTAAAATTGTGGAATTTTTCCAAATGCACTGCCGTTATGGCTTTATGCCAACTTCAGTAAGATGAAGAAAGTAAATTAACTTTAATATATGAAGTTAATGATTTGAAGCAAATTCATATGTATTTCTAAATGTGGATATGCAAGAAAATCGGTTTTATACCTAAATGTAAAATTGTGGATTTTTTCCAAATGCACTGCCGTTATGGCTTTATGCCAACTTCAGTAAGATGAAGAAGGTAAATTAACTTTAATATATGAAGTTAATGATTTGAAGCAATGTCATATGTATTTCTAAATGTGGACATGCAAGAAAATCGGTTTTATACCTAAATGGAAAATTGTGGAATTTTTCCAAATGCACTGCCGTTTTTGGCTTTATGCCAACTTCAGTAAGATGAAGAAAGTAAATTAACTTTAATATAAGAAGTTAATGATTTAAAGCAAATTCATATGTATTTCTAAATGTGGATATGCAAGAAAATCGGTTTTATACCTAAATGTAAAATTGTGGAATTTTTCCAAATGCACTGCCGTTATGGCTTTATGCCAACTTCAGTAAGATGAAGAAGGTAAATTAACTTTAATATATGAAGTTAATGATTTGAAGCAACTTCATATGTATTTCTAAATGTGGATATGCAAGAAAATCGGTTTTATACCTAAATGTAAAATTGTGGAATTTTTCCAAATGCACTGCCGTTTTGGCTTTATGCCAACTTCTGTAAGATGAAGAAGGTAAAATAACTTTAATATATGAAATTAATGATTTGAAGCAACTTCATATGTATTTCTAAAGGTGGATATGCAAGAAAATCGGTTTTATACCTAAATGTAAAATTGTGGAATTTTTCCAAATGCACTGTCGTTTTGGCTTTATGCAAACTTCAGTAAGATGCAGAAGGTAAATTAACTTTAATATATGAAGTTAATGATTTGAAGCAACTTCATATGTATATCTAAATGTGGATATGCAAGAAAATCTGTTTTATACCTAAATGTAAAATTGTGGAATTTTTCCAAATGCACTGCCGTTATGGCTTTATGCCAACTTCAGTAAGATGAAGAAGGTAAATTAACTTTAATATATGAAATTAATGATTTGAAGCAACTTCATATGTATTTCTAAATGTGGATATGCAAGAAAATCGGTTTTATACCTTAATGTAAAATTGTGGAATTTTTCCAAATACACTGCCGTTATGGCTTTATGCCAACTTCAGTAAGATGACGAAGGTAAATTAACTTTAATATATGAAGTTAACGATTTGAAGCAACTTCATATGTATTTCTAAATGTGGATATGCAAGAAAATCGGTTTTATACCTAAATGTAAAATTGTGGATTTTTTCCAAATGCACTGCCGTTATGGCTTTATGCCAACTTCAGTAAGATGAAGAAGGTAAATTAACTTTAATATATGAAGTTAATGATTTGAAGCAAATTCATATGTATTTCTAAATGTGGATATGCAAGAAAATCGGTTTTATACCTAAATGTAAAATTGTGGAATTTTTCCAAATGCACTGCCGTTATGGCTTTATGCCAACTTCAGTAAGATGAAGAAGGTAAATTAACTTTAATATATGAAGTTAATGATTTGAAGCAACTTCATATGTATTTCTAAATGTGGATATGCAAGAAAATCGGTTTTATACCTAAATGTAAAATTGTGGAATTTTTCCAAATGCACTGCCGTTATGGCTTTATGCCAACTTCAGTAAGATGAAGAAGGTAAATTAACTTTAATATATGAAGTTAATGATTTGAAGCAACTTCATATGTATTTCTAAATGTGGATATGCAAGAAAATCGGTTTTATACCTAAATGTAAAATTGTGGATTTTTTCCAAATGCACTGCCGTTATGGCTTTATGCCAACTTCAGTAAGATGAAGAAGGTAAATTAACTTTAATATATGAAGTTAATGATTTGAAGCAAATTCATATGTATTTCTAAATGTGGATATGCAAGAAAATCGGTTTTATACCTAAATGTAAAATTGTGGAATTTTTCCAAATGCACTGCCGTTATGGCTTTATGCCAACTTCAGTAAGATGAAGAAGGTAAATTTACTTTAATATATGAAGTTAATGATTTGAAGCAACTTCATATGTATTTCTAAATGTGTATATGCAAGAAAATCGGTTTTATACCTAAATGTAAAATTGTGGAATTTTTCCAAATGCACTGCCGTTATGGCTTTATGCCAACTTCAGTAAGATGAAGAAGGTAAATTAACTTTAATATATGAAGTTAATGATTTGAAGCAACTTCATATGTATTTCTAAATGTGTATATGCAAGAAAATCGGTTTTATACCTAAATGTAAAATTGTGGAATTTTTCCAAATGCACTGCCGTTATGGCTTTATGCCAACTTCAGTAAGATGAAGAAGGTAAATTAACTTTAATATATGAAGCTAATGATTCGAGGAAACTTGATATGGATTTCTAAATGTGTAGATGCAATAAAATCGGTTTTATACATAAATGTAAAATTCTGTAATTTCTCCCAATGCACTGCCGTTTTGTCTTTATGCCAACTTTTGTAAGATGAAGAAGGTTAATTAACTTTAGTATGTTAAGCTAATGATTTGAAGCAACTTCATATGTATTTCTAAATGTGTATATGCAAGAAAATCGGTTTTATACCTAAATGTAAAATTGTGGAATTTTTCCAAATGCACTGCCGTTATGGCTTTATGCAACTCCAGTAAGATTAAGAAAGTTAATTAACTTAAATATGTGAAGTTAATGATTTGAGGAAACTCTATATGGATTTCTAAATTTGTATATGCAAGGAAATCGGTTTTATTCCTAAATGTAATATTGTGGAATTTTTCCAAATGCACTGCCGCTATGGCTTTATGTCAACTCCAGTAAGATTAAGAAAGTTAATTAACTTAAATATGTGAAGTTAATGATTTGAGGAAACTCGATATGGATTTCTAAATGTGTATATGCAAGGAAATCGGTTTTATTCCTAAATGTAATATTGTGGAATTTTTCCAAATGCACTGCCGCTATGGCTTTATGTCAACTCCAGTAAAAAGAAGAAAGTTAATTAACTTTAATATGTGAAGCTAATGATTTGAAGCAACTTGAAATGGATTTCTTAATGTGTAAATGCAAGATAATCGGTTTTATACCTAAATGTAAAATTCTGAAACGACAGTGCAGTTTTGGTTTCATGCCAACTTCTGTGAGATGAAGAAGGTTATTTAACTTTATTATGTGAAGCTATTGATTTGAGGCAACTTGATATGGATTGCTAACCGTTTACATGCAAGAAAATCGGTTTTATACCTAAATGTAAAATTCTGGAATTTTTTCCAAATGCACTGCCGTTATGGCTTTATGCCAACTTCAGTAAGATGAAGAAGGTAAATTTACTTTAATATATGAAGTTAATGATTTGAAGCAACTTCATATGTATTTCTAAATGTGTATATGCAAGAAAATCGGTTTTATACCTAAATGTATAATTGTGGAACTTTTCCAAATGCACTGCCGTTATGGCTTTATGCCAACTTCAGTAAGATGAAGAAGGTAAATTTACTTTAATATATGAAGTTAATGATTTGAAGCAACTTCATATGTATTTCTAAATGTGTATATGCAAGAAAATCGGTTTTATACCTAAATGTAAAATTATGGATTTTTTTTCCAAATGCACTGGCTTTATGTCAACTTTAGTACGATGAAGAAGGTTAACTAACTTTAATATGTAAAGTTAATGATTTGAAGCAACTTCATATATATTTCTAAATGTGTATTTGCAAGAAAATCGGTTTTATACCTAAATGTAAAATTGTGGAATTTTTTCCAAATGCACTGCCGTTATGGCTTTATGTCAACTTGAGTAAGATGAAGAAGGTTAATTAACTTTAATATATGAAGTTAATGATTTGAAGCAACTTCATATGTATTTCTAAATGTGTATATGCAAGAAAATCGGTTTTATACCTAAATGTATAATTGTGGAATTTTTCCAAATGCACTGCCGTTTTGGCTTTATGCCAACTTCTGTAAGATGAAGAAGGTTAATTAACTTTAATATATGAAGTTAATGATTTGAAGCAACTTGATATGGATTTCTAAATGTGTACATGCAAGAAAATCGGTTTTATACCTAAATGTAAAATTCTGGAATTTTTCCAAATGCACTGCCATTTTGGCTTTATGCCAACTTCTGTAAGATGAAGAAGGTTAATTAACTTTAATATGTGAAGTTAATGATTTGAAGCAACTTCATATGTATTTCTAAATGTGTATATGCAAGAAAATCGGTTTTATACCTAAATGTAAAATTATGGAATTTTTTCCAAATGCACTGCCGTTATGGCTTTATGTCAACTTGAGTAAGATGAAGAAGGTTAATTAACTTTAATATGTGAAGTTAATGATTTGAAGCAACTTGATATGGATTTCTAAATGTGTACATGCAAGAAAATCGGTTTTATACCTAAATGAAAAATTGTGGAATTTTTCCAAATGCACTGCCGTTTTGGCTTTATGCCAACTTCTGTAAGATGAAGAAGGTAAATTAACTTTAATATATGAAGCTAATGATTTGAAGCAACTTCATATGTATTTCTAAATGTGTATATGCAAGAAAATCGGTTTTATACCTAAATGTAAAATTATGGAATTTTTCCCAAATGCACTGCCGTTATGGTCTTATGTCAACTTGAGTAAGATGGTGAGGGTTAATTAACTTTAATATGTGAAGCTAATGATTTGAAGCAACTTGATATGGACTTCTAAATGTGCTCATGCAAGAAAATCGGTTTTATACCTAAATGAAAAATTGTGGAATTTTTCCAAATGCACTGCCGTTTTGGCTTTATGCCAACTTCTGTAAGATGAAGAAGGTAAATTAACTTGAAAATGTGACGTTAATGATTTGAAGCAACTTCATATGTATTTCTAAATGTGTATATGCAAGAAAATCGGTTTTATATCTAAACGAAAAATTGTGGAATTTTTCCAAATGCCCTGCCGTTTTGGCTTTATACCAACTTCTGTATGATGAAGAAGGTAAATTAACCTGAAAATGTGACGTTAATGATTTGAAGCAACTTCATATGTATTTCTAAATGTGTATATGCAAGAAAATCGGTTTTATACCTAAATGTTAATTTGTGGAATTTTTCCAAATACACTGCACTTATGGGTTTATGTCAACTTGAGTAAGATGAAGAAGGTTAATTAACTTTAATATGTGAAGATAATGATTTGAAGCAACTTTTATATGGATTTCTAAATGTGCATATGCAAGAAAATCGATTTTATACCTAAATGTAAAATTGTGGAATTTTCTCCCAAATGCACTGCCGTTTTGGCTTTATGCCAACTTCTGTAAGGTGAAGAAGGTTAATTAACTTTAATATGTGAAGTTAATGATTTGAAGCAACTTCATATGGATTTCTAAATGTGTACATGCAAGAAAATCGGTTTTATACCTAAATGTAAAATTGTGGAATTTTTCCAAATGCACTGTCGTTATGGCTTTATGCCAACTTCAGTAAGATGAAGAAGGTTAATTAACTTTAATATGTGAAGTTAATGATTTGAAGCAACTTCATATGTATTTCTAAATGTGGACATGCAAGAAAATCGGTTTTATACATAAATGGAAAATTGTGGAATTTTTCCAAATGCACTGCCGTTTTTGGCTTTATGCCAACTTCAGTAAGATGAAGAAGGTAAATTAACTTTAATATATGAAGTTAATGATTTGAAGCAACTTCATATGTATTTCTAAATGTGTATATGCAAGAAAATCGGTTTTATACCTAAATGTATAATTGTGGAATTTTTCCAAATGCACTGCCGTTTTGGCTTTATGCCAACTTCTGTAAGACGAAGAAGGTAAATTAACTTTAATATATGAAGTTAATGATTTGAAGCAACTTTATAAGTATTTCTAAAAGTTTTTATGCAAGAAAGTCAGTTTTATACCTAAATGTGAAATTCTGGAATTTTCCAAATGCACTGCCGTTTCGGTAAAATGAAGAAAGTTAATTAACTTGAATATGGGAATTTAATAATTTGAAGCAACTTGATATGGATTTCTAAATGTGTATATGCAAGAAAATCGATTTTATATCTAACTATAAAGTTATTGAATTCTTCCAAATGCACTGCCGTTATGGCTTTATTTCAACTTCAGTAAGATGAAGAAAGTTAGTAGTCTTAAATATGTGAAGTTAATGGTTTGAAGCAACTCGATATCGTTTGCTAACTCTGTTTATACGAGAAAATCGGTATTATACCTAAATGTGAAATTATGGAATTTTTTTCCAAATGCACTGCCAATATGGCTTCATGTCAACTTCAGTGAGATGAAGAAGGTAAATTAACTTTAATATATGAAGTTAACGATATGAAGCAACTTGGTATGGATTTTTAAATGTGTATATGCAAGAAAATCGGTTTTATACCTAAATGTAAAATTCTGGAATTTTCCAAATGCACTGCCGTTTTGGCTTTATGCCAACTTCAGTAAGATGAAGAAGGTTAATTAATTTTAATATATGAAGTTAATGATTTAAAGAAACTTCATATGTATTTCTAAATGTGTATATGCAAGAAAATCGGTTTTATACCTAAATGTAAAATTGTGGAACTTTTCCAAATGCACTGCCGTTTTGGCTTTATGCCAACTTCAGTAAGATGAAGAAGGTTAATTAATTTTAATATATGAAGTTAATGATTTAAAGAAACTTCATATGTATTTCTAAATGTGTATATGCAAGAAAATCGGTTTTATACCTAAATGTAAAATTCTGGAATTTTTCCAAATGCACTGCCGTTATGGCTTTATGCCAACTTTGGTAAGATGAAGAAGGTAAATTAACTTTAATATATGAAGTTAATGATTTGAAGCAACTTGATATGGATTTCTAAATGTGTACATGCAAGAAAATCGGTTTTATACCTAAATGTAAAATTCTGGAATTTTTCCAAATGCACTGCCGTTTTGGCTTTATGCCAACTTCTGTAAGATGAAGAAGGTAAATTAACTTTAATATGTGAAGTTAATGATTTGAAGCAACTTGATATGGATTTCTAAATGTGTACATGCAAGAAAATCGGTTTTATACCTAAATGTAAAATTCTGGAATTTTTCCAAATGCACTGCCGTTTTGGCTTTATGCCAACTTCTGTAAGATGAAGAAGGTAAATTAACTTTAATATATGAAGTTAATGATTTGAAGCAACTTCATATGTATTTCTAAATGTGTATATGCATGAAAATCGGTTTTATACCTCAATGTAAAATTGTGGAATTTTTCCAAATGCACTGCCGTTTGTGCTTTATGCCAACTTCTGTAAGATGAAGAAGGTAAACTAACTTTAATATATGAAGTTAATGATTTGAAGCAACTTCATATGTATTTCTAAATGTGTATATGCAAGAAAATCGGTTTTATACCTAAATGTTAATTTGTGGAAAGATGAAGAAGGTAAATTAACTTTAATATGTGAAGTTAATGATTTGAACCAACTTAATATGGATTTCTAAATGTGTATATGCAAGAAAATCGGTTTTATACCTAAATGTAAAATTATGAAATTTTTTCCAAATGCACTGCCGTTATGGCTTTATGCCAACTTCAGTAAGATGTAGAAGGTTAATTAACTTTAATATGTGAAGTTAATGATTTGAAGCAACTTCATATGTATTTCTAAATGTGTATATGCAAGAAAATCGGTTTTATACCTAAATGTAAAATTGTGGAATTTTTTCAAATGCACTGCCGTTATGGCTTTATGCCAACTTCAGTAAGATGAAGAAGGTAAATTAACTTTAATATATGAAGTTAATGATTTAAAGCAACTTGATATGGATTTCTAAATGTGTATATGCAAGCAAATCGGTTTTATACCTAAATGTAAAATTGTAGAATGTTTCCAAATGCACTGCCGTTATGGCTTTATGTCAACATAAGTAAGATGAAGAAAGATAATTAACTTTAATATGTAAAGTTAATGATTTGAAGAAACTTGATATGGATTTCTAAATGTGTATATGCAAGGAAATCGGTATTATACCTAATTGTAAAATTATGGAATTTTTCCAAATGTACTGCCGTTATGGCTTTATGTCAAATTTAGTAAGATAAAGAACGTTAATTAACTTTAATATGTGAAGTTAATGATTTGAGGAAACTTAGTATGGATTTCTAAATGTGTATATGCAAGAAAATCGGTTTTATACCTATATGTAAAATTGTGGAATTTTTTAAATGCACTGCCGATTTGGCTTTATAACAACTTCAGTAAGATGAAGAAGTTTAATTAACTTTATTATGTTAAGCTAATGATTCGAAGCAACTTCATATGGATTTCTAAATGTGTATATGCCAGAAAATCGGCTTTATACGAAAATGTAAAATTGTGGAATTTTTCCAAATGCACTTTCGTTTTGGTTTTATGCCAGCTTCTGTAAGATGAAGAAGGTTAATTAACTTTAAAATATGAAGTTAATGATCTGAAGCAACTTTATATGGATTTCTAAATATGTATATGCAAGCAAATCGATTTTTTAACTAAATGTGAAATTGTGGAATTTTTCCAAATGCACTGCCGTTATGGCTTTATGCCAACTTCTGTAAGATGAAGAAGGTTAATTAACTTTAATATGTGAAGTTAATGATTTGAAGCAACTTCATATGGATTTCTAAATGTGTATATGCAAGAAAATCGGTTTTATACCTAAATGTAAAATTGTGGAATTTTTCCAAATGCACTGCCGTTATGGCTTTATGCCAACTTCTGTAAGATGAAGAAAGTTAATTAACTTTAATACGTAAAGTTAATGATTTGAAGCAACTTGTTCTGGATTTCTTAATGTGTATATATGTACAAGAAAATCGATTTTATACCTAAATGTAAAATTATGGAATTTTTCCAAACGCACTGCCGTTATGGATTTATGTCAACTTTAGTAAGATAAAGAAAGTTAATCAACTTTAATATGTAAAGTTAATGATTTGAAGCAACTTGATATGGATTTCTAAATGTGTACATGCAAGAAAATCGGCTTTATACCTAAATGTAAAATTCTGGAATTTTCCAAATGCACTGCCGTTTTGGCTTTATGCCAACTTCAGTAAGATGAAGAAGGTTAATTAACTTTAATATGTAAAGTTAATGATTTGAAGCAACTTCATATGGATTTCTAAATGTGTATATGCAAGAAAATCGGTTTTATACCTAAATGTAAAATTGTGGAATTTTTCCAAATGCACTGCCGTTATGGCTTTATGCCATCTTTAGTAAGATGAAGAAGGTGTATTAAATTTAATATGTGAAGCTAATGATTTGAAGCAACTTGATATGGATTTCTAAATGTGTACATGCAAGAAAGGCGGTTTTATACCTAAATGTAAAATTGTGGAATTTTTCCAAATGCACTGCCTTTGGTTTTATGTCAACTTGAGTAAAATGATGAGGCTTAATTAACTTTAATACGTTAAGCTAATGATTTAAAGAAACTTCATATGGATTTCTAAATGTGTACATACAAAAAATTTCATTTATTACGAAATGTAAAATTATGAAATTTTTTTTGAAATTCACTGCTGTTTTGGATTTATGCCAACTTCAGTAAGATGAAGAAGGTAAACTAACTTTAATATGTTAAGTTAATGATTTGAAGCAACTTGATATGGATTTCTTAATGTTTATTTGCAAGAAAATCGGCTTTATACCTAAATGTAAAATTCTGGAATTTTTCCAAATGCACTGCCGTTTTGGCTTTATGCCAACTTTAGTAAGATGAAGAAGGTTAATTAACTTTAATATATGAAGTTAATGATTTGAAGCAACTTCTTATGTATTTCTAAATGTGTATATGCAAGAAAATCGGTTTTATACCTAAATGTAAAATTGTGGAATTTTTCCAAATGCACTGCCGTTATGGCTTTATGCCAACTTCTGTAAAATGAAAAAGGTTAATTAACTTTAATACGTGAAGCTAATGATTTGAAGCAAATTAATATGGATTTCTAAATGTGTATATGCAAGAAAATCGGTTTTATACCTAAATGTAAAACTCTGGAATTTTTCAAATGCACTGCCGTTTTGGCTTTATGCCAACTTCAGTAAAATGAAGAAGGTTAATTAACTTTAATATGTGAAGCTAATGATTTGAAGCAACTTAATATGGATTTCTAAATGTGTATATGCAAGAAAATCGGTTTTATACCTAAATGTAAAATTGTGGAATTTTTTCCAAATGCACTGCCGTTATGGCTTTATGTCAACTTCTGTAAGATGAAGAAGGTAAATTAACTTTAATATGTGAAGTTAATGATTTGAAGCAACTTGATATGGATTTCTAAATGTGTATGTGCAAGGAAATGGGTTTTATACCTAAATGTAAAATTGTGGAATTTTTCCAAATGCACTGCCGTTATGGCTTTATGTCAACTTTAGTAAGATAAAGAAAGTTAAATAACTTTAATATGTAAAGTTAATGATTTGAAGCAACTTGATATGGATTTCTAAATGTGTATATGCAAGAAAATCGGTTTTATAACTAAATGTAAAATTCTGGATTTTTTCCAAATGCACTGCCGTTTTGGCTTTATGACAACTTCAGTAAGATGAAGAAGGTTAATTAACTTTAATATGTGAAGCTAATGATTTGAAGCAACTTGATATGGATTTCTAAATGTGTATATGCAAGAAAATCGGTTTTATACCTAAATGTAAAATTGTGGAATTTTGCCGTTTTGGCTTTATGCCAACTTCAGTAAGATGGAGAAGGTTAATTAACTTTAATATGTGAAGCTAATGATTTGAAGTAACTTGATATGGATTTCTAAATGTGTATATGCAAGAAAATCGGTTTTATAACTAAATGTAAAATTCTGGATTTTTTCCAAATGCACTGCCGTTTTGGCTTTATGACAACTTCAGTAAGATGGTGAGCGTTAATTAACTTTAATATGTAAAGCTAATGATTTGAAGCAATTCTTTGTGGATTTCTAAATGTGTATATGCAAGTAAATCGACTTTATACATCAATGTAAGATGAAGAAGGTTAACTAACTTTAATTTGTAAAGTTAATGATTTGAAGCAATTCGTTTTGGATTTCTAAATGTGTATATGCAAGAAAATCGGTTTTATACCTAAATGTAAAATTGTGGAATTTTTCCAAACGCACTGTCGTTTTGGCTTTATGTCAAGTTTGGTAAGATGAAGAAAGTTAACTAACTTTAATTTGTAAACTTATTGATTTGAGGCAATTCGCTGTGGATTTCTAATTGTGTATGTGCAAGAAATTCGGTTTTATACCTAAATAAAAATTGTGGACTTTTTTCAAATACACTGACGTTATGGCTTCATGTAACTTTGGTAAGATGAAGAAGGTTAACTAACTTTAATATGTTAAGTTAATGATTCGAAGCAATTCATTGTGGATTTCTAAATGCCTATATGCAAGAAAACCGACTTTATACATAAATGTAAAATTGCGGAATTTTTCCAAATGCACTGCCGTTTTGGCTTTATGTCATCTTGAGTAAGATGGTGAGGGTTAATTAACTTAATTATGTGAAGCTAATGATTTGAAAAAACTTGATATGGATTTCTAAATGTGTATGTGCAAGGAAATGGGTTTTATACCTAAATGTAAAATTATGGAATTTTTCCAAATGCACGTCCGTTATGGTTTTATATCAACTTTAGTAAGATGAAGAAAGCTAACTAACTTTAATAAGTAAAGTTAATGATTTGAAGCAACTTCGATGTGGACTTCTAAATGTGTATATGCAAGAAAATCGGTTTTATACTTAAATGTTAAGTTGTGGAATTTTTCCAAATGCACTGCCGTTTTGGCGTTATGCCAACTTCAGTAAGATGGAGAAGGTTAATTAACTATAATATGTGAAGCTAATGATTTGAAGCAATTCGATGTGGATTTCAAAATGTGTATATGCAAGAAAATCGGTTTTATACCTAAATGTAAAAATGTAGAATTTTTTCAAATGCACTGCCGTTTTGGCTTTATGCCATCTTCAGTAAGATGGTGAGGGTTAATTAACTTAATTATGTGAAGCTAATGATTTGAAGCAATTCCATGTGGATTTCTAAATGTGTATATGCAAGAAAATCGGTTTTATACCTAAAGGTAAAATTCTGGAATTTCCCAAATGCACTGGCGTCTTGGCTTTACTTCAGTAAGATGAAGAAGATTAATTAACTTTAATATGTGAAGCTCAAGATTTGAAGCAACTTGATATGGATTTCTAAATGTGTACATGCAAGAAAATCGGTTTTATACCTAAATGTAAAATTGTGGAATTTTTTCCAATTGCACTGCCGTTTTGTCTTTATGTCAACTTCAGTAAGATGAAGAAGGTTAAATAACTTTAATATGTGAAGCTACTTATTTGAAGCAACTTGATGTTGATTTTTAAATGTGTATATGCAAGAAAATCGGTTTTATACCTAAATGTAAAATTGTGGAATTTTTTCCAAATGCACTGCCGTTATGGCTTTATGTCAACTTGAGTAAGATGATGAGGGTTAATTAACTTTAATATGTGAAGCTAATGATTTGAAGCAATTTTTTGTGGATTTCTAAATGTGTATATGCAAGAAAATCGGTTTTATACCTAAATGTAAAATTGTGGAATTTTTCCAAATGCACTGCCGTTTTGGCTTTATGCCAACTTCAGTAAGATGAAGAAGGTTAATTAACTTTAATATGTGAAGCTAATGATTTGAAGCAATTCGTTGTGGATTTCTAAATGTGTATATGCAAGAAAGTCAGTTTTATACCTAAATGTAAAATTAGGTATTTTTTTCCAAATGCACTGCCGTCATGGCTTTATGTCACTTTAAGTAAGATGATGTGGGTTAATTAACTTTAATATGTGAAGCTAATGATTTGAAGCAATTCCTAAAGGATTTCTAAATGTGTACATCGAAGAAAATCGCTTTTATACCAAAATGTAAAATTATGGATTTTTTTCCAAATGCACTGCCGTTATGGCTTTATGTCAACTTGAGTAAGATGAAGAAGGTTAATTAACTTTAATATGTGAAGTTAATGATTTGAAGCAACTTGATATGGATTTCTAAATGTGTATATGCAAGAAAATCGGTTTTATACCTAAATGTAAAATTCTGGAATTTTTTCAAATGCACTGCCGTTTTGGCTTTATGTCAACTTCAGTAAGATGAAGAAAGTTAATTAACTTTAATATGTGAAGTTAATGATTTGAAGCAACTTGATATGGATTTCTAAATGTGTATATGCAAGAAAAGCGGTTTCATACCTAAATGTAAAATTATGAAATTTTTCCCAAATGCATTGCTGTAATGGCTTTATTTCAACTTGAGTAAGATGATTTTGGTTAATTAACTCTAATATGTGAAGTCAATGATTTAAAGCAAGTCGTTGTGGATTTCTAAATGTGTACATCCAAGAAAATCGGTTTAATACCTAAGTGTAAAATTGTGGAATTTTTCCAAATGCACTGCCGTTATGGATTTATGTCAACTTTTGTAAGATGAAGAAAGTTAATTAACTTTAATAAGAAAAGTTAATGATTCGAAGCAACTTGATATGGATCTCTAAATGTGTATATGCAAGGAAATCGGCTTTATACCTAAATGTAAAATTATGAAATTTTTCCAAATACACTGCCGTTATGGTTTTATGTCATCTTTTGTAAGATGAAGAAAGTTAATTAACTTTGATATGTGAAGTTAATGATTTGAAGCAACTTGATATGGATTTCTAAATGTGTATATGCAAGGCAATCGGTTTTATACCTAAATGTAAAATTATGGTATTTTTCCAAAAGCACTGTTTTTTTATGTCAACTTCAGTAAAAAGAAGAAAGCTAATTAACTTTAATATGTGAAGCTAATGATTTGAGGAAACTCGATATGGATTTCAAAATGTGTATATGCAAGAAAATCGGTTTTATACATAAGTGTAAAATTATGGTATTTTTCCAAATGCACTGCCGTTATGGCTTTATGTCAACTTCAGTAAGATGAAGAAACTTAATTAACTTAAATCTTTGAAGCTAATGATTTGAGGCAAATTTATATGGTTTTCTAAATGTGGACGTGCAAGAAAATCGGTTTTATTCCTAAATGTAAAATTGTGGATTTTTCCAAATGCTCTGCCGTTACTTCAGTAAGATGAAGAAAGTAAATTAACTTTAATATATGAAGTTAATGATTTGAAGCAAATCAATATCGATTGCTAAGTATGTATATACAAGAAACTCGACTTTATACCTAACTATAAGATTGCGGAAGTTTTACAAATGCACTGCCGTTATGGCTTTGTGTCAACTTCAGTAAGATGAAGAAGGTTAATTATCTAAAATAAGTGAAGGAATTGATTTGAAGCAACTCAATATCGGTTGCTAAGTGTGTATATACAAGAAAATCGACTTTATACCTAAATATAAGATTGTGGAATTCTTCCAAATGCACTGCCGTTATGGCTTTATGTCAACTTCAGTAAGATGAAGAAGGTTAATTAAGATAAATATGTGAAGTTTGTGATTTGGGGCAACTCAATATCGATTTCTAAATGTGTTTATATAAGAAAATCGAATTTATACCTAAATGTAAAATTGTGGAATTTTTCCAAATGCATTGCCGATATGGCTTTATGTCAACTTTAGTAAGATGAAGAAAGTTAAATAACTTCATTATGCAAAGTTAATGATTTGAAGAAACTTGTAATGGATTTCTAAATGTGTATATGTAAGAATATCGGTTTTATACCTAAATGTAAAATTGTGGATTTTTTCCAAATACACTGTCGTTACAGATTTATGTCAACTTTAGAAAGATGAAGGAAGATAATTAGCTGTAATATGCGAAGATATTAATTTGAAGCAATTCGATATGGATTTCTAAATGTGTATATGCAAGAAAATCGGTTTTATACCTAAATGTAAAATTGTGGAATTTTTTCCAAATGCACTGCCGTTATGGCTTTATGTCAACATGAGTAAGACGAAGAAAGCTAGTTAACTTTAATATGTGAAGCTAATGATTTGAAGCAACTTGATATGTATTTCTAAACGTGTACATGCAAGAAAATCGGTTTTATACCTAAATGTTAAATTGTGGAATTTTTCAAATACACTGCCGTTTTGGTTTTATGCCAACTTCAGTAAGATGAAGAAGGTTAGTTAACTTAAATATGTTGAATTATTGATTTGAAACATTTCAATATCGATTGCTAAATGTGTATATACAAGAAAATCGACTTTATACCTTAATATAAGATTGTGGAATTCTTCCAAATGCACTGCCGTTATCGCTTTATGTCAACTTCAGTAAGATAAAGAAGGTTAATTAACTTTAATATGTGAAGTTAATGATTTGAAGCAACTCGATGTGGATTTCTTAATGTGTATATGCAAGAAAATCGGTTTTATACCTAAATGTAAAATTGTGGAATTTTTCCAAATGCACTGCCGTTATGGCTTAATGTCAACTTTAGTAAGATGAAGAAGGTTAATTAACTTTAATATGTGAAGCTAATGATTTGAAGCAACTTGATACGTGTTTCTAGTTGTGTATATGCAAGGAAATCGGTTTTATACCTAAATGTAAAATTGTGGAATTTTTCCAAATGCACTGCCGTTATGGCTTAATGTCAACTTTAGTAAGATGAAGGAAGATAATTAGCTTTAATATGCAAAGATATTGATTTGAAGCAATTCGATATGGATTTCTAAATGTGTATATGCAAGAAAATCGGTTTCATACCTAAATGTAAAATTGTGGACTTTTTCCAAATGCACTGCCGTTATGGCTTTATGTCAACTTCAGTAAGTTGAAGAGGGTTAACTAACTTTAATTTGCCAAGTTAATGATTTGAAGCAATTCGCTGTGGAATTCTAAAAGTGTATATGCAAGAAAATCGGTTTTATACCTGAATGTAAAATTGTGGAATTTTTCCAAATGCACTGCCGTTATGGCTTTATGTCAACTTGAGTAAGATGATGAGGGTTAATTAACTTTAATATGTGAAGTTAATGATTTGAAGCAATTCTTTGTGGATTTCTAAATGTGTGTATTGCAAGAAAATCGGTTTTATACATAAATGTAAAATTCTGTAATTTTTCCACATACACTGTCGTTTTGGCTTTATGCCAACTTCTGTAAAATGAAGAAGGTTAATTAACTTTAATATGTGAAGCTTATGATTTGAGGCAATCCTTTGTGGATTTTTAAATGTGTTTATTGCAAGAAAATCGGTTTTATACATAAATGTAAAATTCTGTAATTATTTCCAAATGCACTGTCGTTTTGGCTTTATGCCAACTTCTGTTAGATGAAGAAGGTTAATTAACTTTAATATGTGAAGATAATGATTTGAAGCAATTCGATATGGATTTCTAAATGTGTATATGCAAGAAAATCGGTTTTATACCTAAACGTAAATTTATGGAATTTTTCCAAACGCACTGCCGCTGTGGTTTTATGTCAACTTTAGTAATATGAAGAAAGTTAATTAACTTTAATATGTGAAGTTAATGATTTGAAGAAACTCGGTATGGATTTCGAAATGTGTATATGCAAGGAAATCGGTTTTATACCTAAATGTAAAATTATGAAATTTTTCCAAATACGCTGCCGTTATAGTTTCATGTCAACTTTAGTAATATGAAGAAAGTTAGTTAACTTTAATATGTGAAGTTAATGATTTGAAGAAACTAGGTATGGATTTCTAAATGTGTATATGCAAGGAAAACGGTTTTATTCCTAAATGTTAAATTGTGGAATTTTTCCAAATGCACTGCCGTTATGGTTTTATGTCAAATTTAGTATGATGAAGAAAGTTAATTAACTTTAATATGAAAAGTTAATGATTTGAGGAAACTCAGTATGGATTTCTAAATGTGTATATGCAAGAAAATCGGTTTTATACCTAAATGTAAAATTGTGGAATTTTTTCAAATGCACTGTCGTTTTGGCTTTATGTCAACTCCAATGAGATAAAGAAGGTTAATTAACTTTAATATCTGAAGTTAATGATTTGGCGAAACTCGATATGGATTTCTAAATGTGTATATATAAGAAATTCGATTTAATACCTAAATATAAAATTGTGGTATTTTTCCAAATGCACTGCTGTTATGGCTTTATGTCAACCTGAGTAAGATGATGAGTGTCAATTAGCTTTAATATGTAAAGCTAATGATTTGAAGCAACTTTATATTTATTTCTAGATGCGTATTTGCAAGTAAATTGGTTTTACACCTAAATGTAAAATTATGGAATTTTTTCCAAATGCATTGCCGTTATGGCTATATGCCAATTTGAGTAAGATGATGACGATTAATTAACTTTAATATGTGAAGCTAATGATTTGAAGCAAATTGATATGTATTTGTAAATGTGTATATGCAAGAAAATCGGTTTTTTACCTAAATATAAAATTATGGTTTTTTTTTTAAATGCAGTGCCGTTATGGCTTTATGTCAACTTGAGTAAGATGAAGAAAGTTAGTTAACTTTAATATGTGAAGTTAATGATTTGAAGAAACTAGGTATGGATTTCTAAATGTGTATATGCAAGGAAAACGGTTTTATTCCTAAATGTTAAATTGTGGAATTTTTCCAAATGCACTGCCGTTATGGTTTTATGTCAAATTTAGTATGATGAAGAAAGTTAATTAACTTTAATATGTGAAGTTAATGATTTGAGGAAACTCAATATGGATTTCAAAATGTGTATATGCAAGGAAATCGGTTTTATACCTAAATGTAAAATTGTGGAATTTTTCCAAATGCACTGCCGCTATGGCTTTATGTCAACATAAGTAAGATGAAGAAAGATAATTAACTTTAATATGTGAAGCTAATGATTTGAAGCAACTTGATATGGATTTCTAAATGTGTATATGCAAGAAAGTCGGTTTTATACCTAAATGTAAAATTGTGGAATTCTTCCAAATACACTGCCGTAATGGCTTAATATCAACTTTAGTAAGATGAAGAAGGTTAATTAACTTAAATATACGAAGTTAATGTCTTGAAGCAACTCAATTTCGATTACTAAATGTGTGTATACAAGAAAATCGACTTTATACCTGAATATAAGATTACGGAATTCTTCCAAATACACTGCCGTAATGGCTTAATATCAACTTTAGTAAGATGAAGAAGGTTAATTAACTTAAATATACGAAGTTAATGATTTGAAGCAACTTGATATGGATTTCTAAATGTGTATATGCAAGAAAATCGGTTTTATACCTAAATGTAAAATTGTGGAATTTTTCCAAATGCACTGCCGTTATGGCTTTATGTCAACTTTAGTAAGATGAAGAAAGTTAATTAACTTTAGTATGTGAAGTTAATGATTTGAGGAAACTCGATATGGATTTCTAAATGTGTATATGCAAGAAAATCGGTTTTATACCTAAATGTAAAATTGTGGAATTTTTCCAAATGCACTGCCGTTATGGCTTTATGTCAACTTTAGTAAGATGAAGAAAGTTAATTAACTTTAATATGTAAAGTTAATGATTTGAAGCAACTTGATATGGATCTCTATATGTGTACATGCTAATTGTGAAATTTTTCCAAATGCACTACTGTTATCGCTTTATGCCAACTTTAGTTAGATGAAGAAAGTTAATTAACTTTAATATGCGAAGATATTGATTTGAAGCAATTCGATATGGATTTCTAAATGTGTATATGCAAGAAAATCGGTTTCATACCTAAATGTAAAATTGTGGACTTTTTCCAAATGCACTGCCGTTATGGCGTTATGTCAACTCCAGTAAGATGAAGAAAGTTAGATAACTTTAATAAGTAAAGTTAATGATTTGAAGCAACTTGATATGGATTTCCAAATGTGTATAAACAAGAAAATCGGTTTTATACCTAAATGTAAAATTGTGGAATTTTTCCAAATGCCCTGCCGTTATGGCTTTATGTCAACTTTAGTAAGATGAAGAAAGTTAATTAACTTTAATATGTGAAGCTAATGATTTGAAGCAATTCGATATGGATTTCTAAATGTGTATATGCAAGAAAATCGGTTTTATACCTAAATGTAAAATTGTGGAATTTTTCCAAATGCCCTGCCGTTATGGCTTTATGTCAACTTTAGTAAGATGAAGGAACCTAATTAACTTTAATATGCGAAGATAATGATTTAAAGCAATTCGATATGGATTTCTAAATGTGTATATGCAAGAAAATCGGTTTCATACCTAAATGTAAAATTGTGGACTTTTACCAAATGCACTGCCGTTATGGCTTTATGTCAACTCCAGTAAGATGAAGAAGTTTAAATAACTTTAATATGTGAAGGTAATGATTTGAAGCAATTCGATGTGGATTTCTAAATGTATATGCAAAGAAATCAGTTTTATACCTATATGTAAAATTATGGAATTTTTCCAAATGCACTGCCGTTATGGCTTTATGTCAACTTTAGTAAGATGAAGAAAGTTAATTAACTTAAATATGTAAAGTAAATGCTTTGAAGCAACTTTATATGGATATATGCAAGAAAATCGGTTTTATACCTAAATGTAAAATTGTCGAATTTTTCCACATACACTGCCGTTATGGCTTTATGTTAGCTTGAGTTAGATGGTGAGGTTTAGTTCACTTTAATATGTCAAGCTAATGATTTGAAGCAATTCGATATGGATTTCTTACTGTGTATATGCAAGAAAATCGGTTTTATACCTAAATGTAAAATTGTGGAATTTTTCCAAAAGCACTGCCGTTATGGCTTTACGCAAAATTTAGTAAGATGAAGAAAGTTAATTAACTTTAATATGTAAAGTTAATGATTTGAAGCAACTTGATATGGATTTCCAAAAGTGTATATGGAAAAAAAACCGTTTTATACCTAAATGTAAAATTTTGGAGTTTTTCCAAATGCACTGCCGTTATGGCTGTATGTCAACTTTAGTAAGATGAAGAAAGTTAATTAACTTTAATATGTAAAGTTAATGATTTGAAGCAACTTGATATGGATTTCTAAATGTGTATATGCAAGAAAATCGGTTTTATACCTAAATGTAAAATTGTGGAATTTTTCCAAATGCACTGCCGTTATGGCTTTATGTCAACTTTAGTAAGATGAAGAAGGTTAGTTAACTTTAATTTGTTTAGTTAATGATTTGAAGCAACTTGATATGGGTTTCTAAATGTGTATATGCAAGAAAATTGCTTTTACACCTAAATGTAAAATTGTGGAATTTTTCCAAATGCACTGCCGCTATGGCTTTATGTCAACTCCAGTAAAAAGAAGAAAGTTAATTAACTTTAATATGTAAATTTAATGATTTGAAGCAACTGGATATGTGTTTCTAAATTGTATATGCAAGGAAATCGGTCTTATACCTAAATGTAACATTGTGAAATTTTTCCAAATGAACTGCCGTTATGGCTTTTTGTCAACTTTAGTAAAATGAAGAAGGTCAGTTATCTTAAATATTTTATGTCAATGATTTAAAGCAACTCAATATCGACTCCTTAATGTGTATATTCAAGAAAATCGACTTTATACCTGAATATAAGATTGTCGAATTCTTCCAAATGCACTGCCGTTATGGCTTTATGTCAACTTCAGTAAGATGAAGAAAGTTAATTAACTTTAATATGTAAAGTTAATGATTTGAAGCAACTTGATATGGATTTCTAAATGTGTATATGCAAGAAAATCGGTTTTATACCTAAATGTAAAATTGTGGAATTTTTCCAAATGCACTGCCGTTATGGCTTTATGTCAACTTTAGTAAGATGAAGAAAGTTAATTAACTTTAATATGTAAAGTTAATGATTTGAAGCAATTCGATATGGATTTCTAAATGTGTATATGCAAGAAAATCGGTTTTATACCTAAATGTAAAATTGTGGAATTTTTCCAAATGCACTGCCGTTATGGCTGTATGTCAACTTTAGTAAGATGAAGAAAGTTAATTAACTTTAATATGTAAAGTTAATGATTTGAAGCAACTTGATATGGATTTCTAAATGTGTATATGCAAGAAAATCGATCTAATACCTAAATATGAGATTGTGGAATTTTTCCACATACACTGCCGTTATGGCTTTATGTTAGCTTGAGTTAGATGGTAAAGTTTAGTTCACTTTAATAAGTCAAGCTAATGATTTGAAACAATTCGATGTGGATTTCTAAATGTGTATATACAAGAAAATCGGTTTTATACCTAAATGTAAAATTGTGGAATTTTTCCAAATGCACTGCCGTTATGGCTTTATGTCAACTTTAGTAAGATGAAGAAAGTTAATTAACTTTAATATGTAAAGTTAATGATTTGAAGCAACTTGATATGGATTTCTAAATGTGTATATGCAAGAAAATCGGTTTTATACCTAAATGTAAAATTGTGGAATTTTTCCAAATGCACTGCCGTTATGGCTTTATGCCAACTTTAGTAAGATGAAGAAAGTTAATTAACTTTAATTAGCGAAGTTAATGGTTTGAAGCAAATTGATATGGATTTCTAAATGTGTATATGCAAGAATATCGATTTAATCCCTAATATAAGATTAATAAGAATGTTGAATTTTTCCAAATGCACTGCCGTTATGGGGGTTATGGCAACTTCAGTAAGATGAAGAAAGTTAATTAACTTTAATTAGCGAAGCTAATGATTTGAAGCAATTCGATATGGATTTCTAAATGTGTATATGCAAGAAAATCGGTTTTATACCTAAATGTAAAATTGTGGAATTTTTCCAAAAGCACTGCCGTTATGGCTTTATGTCAACTTTAGTAAGATGAAGAAAGTTAATTAACTTTAATATGCGAAGCTAATGATTTGAAGCAATTCGATATGGATTTCTAAATGTGTATATGCAAGAAAATCGGTTTTATACCTTAATGTAAAATTGTGGAATTTTTCCAAATGCACTGCCGTTATGGTTTTATATAAACTTTAGTAAGTTGAAAAAAGATAATAAACTTTAATAAGTAAAGTTAATGATTTGAAGCATTTTTTTATGGATTTCTAAATGTGTATATGCGAAAAAGTCGGTTTTATACCTAAATGTAAAATTATGGAGTTTTTCCAAATGCACTGCCGTTTTGGCTTTATGTCAACTTTAGTAAGATGAAGAAAGTTAAATAACTTCATTATGCAAAGTTAATGATTTGAAGAAACTTGTAATGGATTTCTAAATGTGTATATGCAAGAATATCGGTTTTATACCTGAATGTAAAATTGTGGAATTTTTCCAAATGCACTGCCGTTTTGGCTTTATGCCAACTTCAGTAAGATGAAGAAGGTTAATTAACTATAATATGTGAAGCTAATGATTTGAAGCAATTCGATGTGGATTTCTAAATATCTATATGCAAGAAAATTGGTTTTATACGTAGATGTGAAATTGTGGAATTTTTCCAAATGCATTGCCGTTTTGACTTTATGTCAACTTCAGTAAGATGAAGAAGGTTAATTAACTTTAATATGTGAAGCTAATGATTTGAAGCACTTCGATGTGGACTTCTAAATGTGTATATGCAAGAAAATCGGTTTTATACCTAAATGTAAAATTGTGGAATTTTTCCAAATGCACTGCCGTTATGGCTTTATGTCA
Organism: Bactrocera tryoni; assembly: GCF_016617805.1. Lineage (NCBI taxonomy): Eukaryota > Metazoa > Arthropoda > Insecta > Diptera > Tephritidae > Bactrocera > Bactrocera tryoni. Next base: position 2,651 of record NW_024396374.1, on the reverse strand, counting down.
ACTTTAGTAAGATGAAGAAAGTTAATTAACTTTAATATGTAAAGTTAATGTTTTGAGGAAACTCGATATGGATTTCTAAATGTGTATATGCAAGAAAATCGGTTTTATACCTAAATGTAAAATTGTAGAATTTTTTGAACTGCACTGCCGTTATGGCTTTATGTCAACTTCAGTAAGATGAAGAAGGTTAATTAACTTTAATATGTGAAGCTAATGATTTGAAGCAATTCGATGTGGATTTCTAAATGTGTATATGCAAGAAAATCGGTTTTATACCTAAATGTGAAATTGTGGAATTTTTCCAAATGCATTGCCGTTATGGCTTTATGTCAACTTGAGTAAGATGAAGAAAGTTAATTAACTTTAATATGTGAAGCTAATGATTTGAAGCAACTCGATATGGATTTCTAAATGTCTACATGCAAGAAAATCGGTTTTATACCTAAATGTAAAATTCTGGAATTTTTCCAAATGCACTGCTGTTTTGGCTTTATGCCAGATTCAGTAAGATGAAGAAGGTTATTTAACTTTAATATGTGAAGCTAATGATTTGAGGCAACTTGATATGAATTTCTAAATGTGTATATGCGAGAAAATCGGTTTTATACCTAAATGTAAAATAGTGTAATTTTTCCAAATGTACTGCCGTTATGGCTTTATGTCAACTTTAGTAAGATGAAGAAGGTTAATTAACTTTAATATGTGAAGCTAATGATTTGAAGCAATTCGATGTGGATTTCTAAATGTGTATATGCAAGAAAATCGGTTTTATACCTAAATGTAAAAATGTGGAATTTTTCCAAATGCACTGCCGTTATGGCTTTATGTCAACTTGAGTAAGATGGTGAGGGTTAATTAACTTTAATATGTGAAGCTAATGATTTGAAGCAATTCGATGTGGATTTCTAAATGTGTATATGCAAGAAAATCGGTTTTATACCTAAATGTAAAATTGTGGAATTTTTCCAAATGCACTGCCGTTTTGGCTTTATGCCAACTTCAGTAAGATGGTGAGGTTAATTAACTTTATTATGTGAAGCTAATGATTTGAGCAATTCGTTGTGAATTTCTAAATGTGTATGCAAGTAAATCGACTTTATACATAAATGTAAAATTGTTGAATTTTTCCACATGCACTGCCGTTTTGGCTTTATGCCAACTTCAGTAAGATGAAGAAGCTTAATTAACTGTAATGTGTGAAGCTAATGATTTGAAGCAATTCGATGTGTATTTCAAAATGTGTATATGCAATAAAATCGGTTTTATACCTAAATGTAAAAATGTAGAATTTTTCCAAATGCACTGCCGTTATGGCTTTATGTCATCTTGAGTAAGATGGTGAGGGTTAATTAACTTTAATATGTGAAGCTAATGATTTGAAGCAATTCGATGTGGATTTCTAAATGTGTATATGCAAGAAAATCGGTTTTATACCTAAATGTAAAATTGTGGAATTTTTCCAAATGCACTGCCGTTATGGCTTTATGCCAACTTCAGTAAGATGAAGAAGGTTAATTAACTTTAATATGTGAAGCTAATGATTTGAAGCAATTCGATGTGGATTTCTAAATGTGTACATGCAAGAAAATAGTTTTTATACCTAAATGTAAAATTGTGGAATTTTTCCAAATGCATTGCCGTTTTAGCTTTTGGTCAACTTGAGTGAGATAATGAGGGTTAATTAGCTTTAATATGTGAAGCTAATGATATAAAGCAACTTAACACGGATTTCTAAATGTTTATGCAAGAAAATCGGTTTTATACCTAAATCTAAAAATGTGGAATTTTTCCAAATGCACTGCCCTTATGGCTTTATGTCAACTTGAGTAAGATGGTGAGGGTTAATTAAATTTAATATGCGAAGCTAATGATTTGAAGCAATTCTTTGTGGATTTCTAAATGTGTATATGCAAGAAAATCGGTTTTATACCTAAATGTAAACTTGTGGAATTTTTCCAAATACACTGCCGTTATAGATTTATGTCAACTTTAGTAAGATGAAGGAAGATAATTAACTTTAATATGCGAAGATAATGATTTGAAGCAATTCGATGTGGATTTCTAAATGTATATGCAAAGAAATCAGTTTTATACCTATATGTAAAATTGTGGAATTTTTCCAAATGCACTGCCGTTATGGCTTTATGTCAACTTTAGTAAGATGAAGAAAGTTAATTAACTTAAATATGTAAAGTTAATGATTTGAAGAAACTTGATATGGATTTCTAAATGTGTATATACAAGAAAATCGGTTTTATAACTAAATGTTAAATTGTGAGGTTTTTCCAAATGCACTGCCATTAAGACTTTATGTCAACTTTAGGAAGATGAAGAAAGTTAATTAACTTTAATTTGTAAAGTTAATGATTTGAAACAATTCGATGTGGATTTCTAAATGTGTATATACAAGAAAATCGGTTTTATACCTAAATGTAAAATTGTGGAATTTTTCCAAATGCACTGCCGTTAAGACTTTATGTCAACTTTAGTAAGATGAAGAAAGTTAATTAACTTTAATATGTAAAGTTAATGATTTGAAACAATTCGATGTGGATTTCTAAATGTGTATATACAAGAAAATCGGTTTTATACCTAAATGTAAAATTGTGGAATTTTTCCAAATGCACTGCCGTTATGGCTGTATGTCAACT